>NW_026695000.1:0-48404 GCF_021218885.2 Marmota monax | reverse complement strand
ATTACTGTGGAGTATTTCAACACAGTAGATTTTACTCTTCTTTAGTAAAAGACAGGCAGACATAAATTAACAACTGTCCCTCCTTTTCTCAGTCCCACCAGCATGACTGGCTGCTTTTGGGGCAGAAAGTGGAGGCCTTCTCCTGGACAATTTGGGGGTTATACAGTTTAGTTTTTCTGATGGTATTCCAAAAAAACGGTTCAGGCATTTGCCTTGATTTCATCCCACTCAGCTGCAATGACTTCCCTGACCTCCAGGGGCATTTGTTAGATGATGTAAAAAGATAAATCCCCTCCCCCGCCCCCAGTTTTTCTTTTTTGGAGACATATATTTAAGAAAATCTTTGTCAAATCACTGCTGACCAACAAAAACTTCAGTGACCACATGCAAAAAAGAAAACTCAATTTGCAAATATGGCTTCAAAGAGTCACAAATCTCTGGCTTCAGAACTCAAAAAGTAAAATCAGCAATCCCTGAATACCAGGAGAAATGATTTTCAGTTATCAGATCATAACATTCAGAATACCCAACAAAAAGTTACAAAACACAGGGCAACAGGAAAGTATGCTCCAGTTATAAAGAGAGAAAAAAATGTAGCAGAAATCATCCTCAAGGAGGACCATGTAACAGTATGTGACCAAAACAAGGGCAGCAGGCAGTAGGATGATATATTTTAAGTTCTGGGAGAAAATAACCTGCCATCCAAGAATTATATACTTGGCAAAAGTATCTTCCAAGAATAAAGGACACATCAATACATTTCCAGACAAACGCTTAAGAAATTTATATATGTATAAATATGTATATGTATATATATACAATTATGCATAATTGTATATATATATATATATATATATATATATATATACATACAATTTTTCCTGCATAATTTAAAAGATGATTACAGAAAACAAAATCTAGGTTTATGGACATTCAATATATAAATATATGTCTTAGAGCTGGGGTTGTAGCTCAGTGATAGAGCAATTGCCTAGCAGGCAGAATGCAATGGGTTTGATCCTCAGCACTACATAAAAATAAAATAAAAGTATTGTGTCCCCCTACAACTACACACACACACACACACACACACACACGATAGAGCATCTTAAAAAATTTTTTAAATAAAAATAGATATATAATTAGTGACAACTACAACATAAAGGGAGGGATGAAACTATATAGAAGCAAAACTTGTATAATATTGAACCTTAGTTGATACTAAATAAGACTGTCTTGTAATCCCCAAGCAAAAATTTAAAAATAACTAACATGCATAGCAAAAAACTGAGAAAGGGCCAATAGCAGTGGTGCATGCTCTAATTCTAGCTACTCAGGAGGTTGAAGCAAGAGGATCTCAAGTTCAACACTAGCCTGCACAACTTAGTGAGACCCGTTCTCAAAAAAAGAAAAAAAAAGTGACTGGGGGTGTAGCTCAGTGGTAGAGAACCTTGTTTAGCAAGGCTAAGGCCTTCAGTTCAATCCTCAGTATTACCAACAAATAAACAAACACACAAAAAAAGTGATAAAGGAATCAAATTAGTACATTAGAAAATATCTAACACAAAAGAAGACAGTAATATATATATATATATATATATATATATATATAATAAAGGAAAAACATGTGAGACATAAAAAAGAATAAATGGCGAAATTAAATCCTTCCTTATCAGCATTACTTTAAAAGGAAATTAATTAAACTATCCTAGAAAAGACAGAAATTGATAGGTTGGGGAAATACGGCCTATCTATAAACTGTGCACAAGAAACTCTAGATACAAAGAACTTTAAAGTATAAGGATAGAGAAAGCTATTCCACAAAAAACATATTCCACTCAAAGAAAGATGGGATGGCTGTAAGAAAAAAAAAATGCACTTTAAGTCAAAAAAATAAAATAAGGATGTTAAATATTGATAAAAAGGCTCAATTCAGCAAGAAAAGGTAAAAATTATAGTTGTGTACACATCTAGTAAGAGGACCTCAAAACATGTGAAACAAAAATTGACAGAATTGAAAGGGGAAACAGACAGTTTTACAAAAATAGTTGGAAGCATTAATATATCACTTTCAATGATGGGTAAGACAACCAGATAGATTAATAAGGAAAGAGGATTAAACAGCACTGTAGAACTATTAGACCTAATGTACAGATACCCAACAGCAGCAGACCACATGTTACTCTCAAGGGCACATTGAGCATTCTTCAGGATAGACCATATGTTTAGGCCATAAAAGAAATTTTAGTAAGTTGGATAAAAGATCAAAAACCATGCAAGGGATCTTTTCCAATTCTCACAGAAAGAAATAGAAATCAACTGGAAAACAGACAGAAAAACTAAAAATATGTGGAAATTAAACAATAAACAGCCAATGGATCAAAGAAGAAATTACAAAGGATATTAGAAAATATCTTCTTTTTATTAGTTGTTCAAGACAATACAATGATCTTGACATATCATACATTTGATTCATATAGGGTATGAATTCTCATTTTTCCATGTGTACAGATTGCAGGATCACATTGGTTATACATCCATGTGTATACATACAGCAATCCTAGTGTCTGTTGTATTCTTCTGCCCTCCCTATCCCCCACTCCCCTCCCCTCCCGTCCTTATTGTCTACCCATTCTACTGTGACCTCTCTCTCTCTCTCTTTCTTCCCTTCCCCCTCCACCATAGTATATGTATTTTGTGAAACCATGAGGGTCTCCTTCCGTCTTCCATGCATTTCCCCTTCTCCCTCCCTTTCCCTCCCTCCTCTTTTTCTTATTTCATGGTAATCTTCTTCTCATGCTCTTCCTTCTTGAGGTGAATTTTAAAAAAGGACATACCAAAATGTATGGGGTGCACTGACAGCACTAAAGGTAATTTACAGCTATAAACACCTACATTTTTTTTTCCTGTGGTGGTACTGGAGATTGAATCTCATGTATGCTCCAGCCCTAATACCTACTTTTATAAGGAAAGAAAGACCTCAAATCAATAACCTAACTACTGTAATCTCAATGAACTAGAAAAAAAGAGCAACAATTTAAATTTAAAGCTAGAAGAAAGAAGGGAATAATTATAATGGGAGTGAGATCAATGAAACAGAGATTGGAAAAACAGAGAACATAAAAACCAAAAGCTAGTCTTTTCAGAAGACTGACAAAAATGGTAAACTTTCAGCTAGATTTATGAAGATAAGAGGAGAGAACCCAAATTACTAAAATCAGGGGTGAAAGTGAAGCCATTACTGCCAATTATTAAAAAAGATAAAAAATGATAATAGAATCTTATGAAAAATTAAATGCCAACAAATCAGATAACAAATTCCTAAAAATATACACACTGCCAAAATTGACTCAAGAAAAAATAGAAAAACTGAATCGACCCATAACAAACAAGGAAATTGAGGAGATGGCTTGACTGATAAATGTTTCTAAAAAATAATTAAGAATTAATACCAATCTTTCCCAAGCTTGTCAAAATTAAAGGAAAAAATATGTCCTAACTCCCACTATGAATCCAATATCACCATAATAATACAGCCAAAGACACCACAAACAAAGAAACTGTGGAGCAGTAGCTTTTATGAAAACTTATCAAAACCTAAATTTAAGAGCTAAAGCCAACACAATCACAAAAGAAGACATACAAGACAAGCTTCATGATGTTAAATGGGTCATCATTTTTTAAGTATGACACTAAAAGCATAGATAACAAAAGAAAAAAAAATAGACATAATGGTTTCAACAAAATTAAAACTTGTGCATAAAGTAACACTATCAAAAAAGTATTAAAAATAACAGAAGAATGGGTGAGAATATTGATAAATCATATTTCTGGTAAGTAAATAAGATTCAGAACATACAAAGAACTCTTACAATTCAACAACAAAAAACAGTCTGATTCACAAATGGGTAGGTGAACACATATTGCTATAAAGATATTCAAATGGTAAACAAGCACATGAAAAGATTTTCCACATCATGAGCCATTAGGGAAAGGCAGGTCAAAATCACAATTACACTTTATACCCACTAGAATGGTTATTATCAAAACAAAACAAAATAGCAAGTATTATTGAGGATAGGAACTGGAATCCTTGCGCTTTGCTAATGGGAATACAAAATGGCAAATATATTTTGATGGATCCTCAAAAAGTTAAGTAGAGAATCACTGTGTTATCCAGCTCTCTGCCACTATAAGCAATATTTGAAATAATCAACTAAAAAAAGGCTTATGTGGGCTCATAGTTTTGGAAGTCTCAGTCCATGATCGAGTAGTCCCATCACATTGAAGCCTGCAACAAGGCAGCACAAGATGGTTAATAGCAAATCATTGCACAAAGCTTCTCTCCTTATGGTCAAGGATCAAAAGAAAATGAGAGAGACTGAGAATCCAATTCCTTTTAGGGACATGTTCCTAGTGACCCAAATATGTCCTACTATGCTTTACCTTTTGAAGTGTTCATAATTCCCAGTATAGGCATGCTGGGGGCCACACCTTTAACACGGGGCCTCTGGCAGACATTGCAAACCCAGAGTATCTTGATTACTATATGACATAGCAGCTCCCTGGTGTAGAGAATCAGATGTGAGTGTGAGCTTGAAAACATAATTATTATTGCCCTTGATGGAGTCTGCCTGCATAGGGGATATTCTGTCAAGGTCTAGATAAGGTGACAACTTGCATACAAGATGTTTGTTGTCTTTGTTGGGGCTTGCTTGCAAACGGGAGGAGTTTCCTTCAAAGTTTAGATAAGGTAACAGCAGACAGCTTGAAATAGAGGTGTCTGCTGTCCTTGGGAGGACTTGCCTGCAAACGGGATGTTCTGCTGCCGCAGTCTGGCTGGCACAATTCAGGAGCCACTTATCAAGCAGAAACAAACTTTATTTTTAGAACACACACTCCAAACCACACGAGCTCTTCAGGAATTCCTTCAGAGCCCAACTGCCACCACCGGCTTCCCAGAGCCTCTCAACCCCCACCCCCTCCTGCTCTTGAGGCTGATTGGCTGGGTCGTGTGGGCGGAGCCAAAAAAAGTCCCCCAATGAGCATCTCCGTGGTCTGAAAGGGCAGGGAAACAGCCCAATGAGCATCAGTGCACAGGAGCCAATCAGCTGGCAGCTGGAAGTTTGCTGGGGCCACGGTGAGCCAATCAGCAGGAAGTTTGCTGGGGCCCCTTCAGCTGTGGCTCTCAACATCTCCCCCTCTCTGTTTAAACAACAAGCATGTGGCTTAGGGACAGTGCCTGCCTTAGGTTGTCCAATACTACATATGGTCCTTACCCGTCATCAGATGAGCTGACCTCAAGGTGTCAGCCTCCTGTCTTAGGTTGGTACCATTGCAATTGGATCTTACCCATCATTGACTACCTGTCCAGCATACAGCCACACCTGTGGATAGGTCTTTGTACCAGCAGGGGGGGTGAGGTTCTTTGCCTCACTTCTGTTGGCCCCCAAATTTTAGCTGAACGACCATGACAAGCAGAAGGGAGGAGGATACACCAAGCCAATTGACTGCTCCTTTTGGAAAAATTGTACCACCTATGACACCATCAGCAAAAATACCCCAACCCTACCACAAGTCGCTGCACCAACAGATAGTTCAAAATGCATACAAGTGAGTTCACAATGCATACAAGTGAAACACAGTCCAGACAAGTTCTGTAAGCAGTTCAGTGATGGCAATTGCAGAAGCTGTAGATTGGTTTTATCTTTGTCTTCACCAGCACTGGGATGAAGATAGGAATTCTGGAAATAATGGCTAAAGAAAAAAATATGTAACATTCCAGAAGGCACTAAAAGAAAACAATTTTCTGAACAATTTACATTATCTTGAATAGAATTATTAAATATAATGAAAAGGAAAGGTGAAAGTAAATAAATAGATCTGTTAACCTCCTTTTTTGTTCACATATTAAAACAATCCTCAACAGCTGTTTACCCAATTTAAATTAAATCATTTAATTCACGTGAATTAAAAAAACATATTTGGATCCATTTTTTTCATGAGCACTCATCATATATGATATATGGACATACGTACATACAAATATACAACATAAAACACAAGTGTGCACACATAATATAATACATACAACATATAACATAATATAAAGGCCTTATAAATTTTTACAAGTGAAATCTCCATTGCAATGTTTAAAAACTCTATAGGCAAAAAAATAGAACTGATCAGCAAAACATTAACCTAGGTCTGTATGAGCTCAAAAAACAAAATAGAACTTCATGATGTGGGAAAGGGCAATAATAAAATAGATATTGAAAAAAGCATCCTGGTTCTGTCACAGATGTAAGGGTAGCCAAACTGGAGTTCTGGATATCAGCTGTTATGGATTTGAGCCAAATCATCTTTTTTTTGGTCTGTAGAAATCGCTTTAGTTAATCTCTCTGGAATCCAAATCGGCTGCTGTTTTCCCTGTAATAATACACAAACAGACCCCCGACTCCAGACAATCACTGGGTCAGGACGTTAGTTAATCTCTCTGGAATCCAAATTGGCTGCTGTTCTCCCTATGGAAACACACAAACAGACCCCTGACTCCAGAAAATTACTGGGTCAGGACCTTTCCATTGTCCTATTAGAATATCCTTCCAAAGTACCTTGGGCTTATGTACATTTTTTGGACACATATGCCTTTCCGCAGCACTAAGCCCTGTTGAATCCAAATTTAAAAAGTTTAGAGTAAAAAGTGTTATTTTCAGTTTATCTTTGGGGAATATATACCCCTTCCCAATTCCTTCTTTTTGCTTTAATAAGTACATTTTAATAGTTTGATGAGCTCTTTCAACTATGCCTTGTCCCTGTGGATTATATGGGATTCCTGTTATATGAGTAATGCCAAATGATGAGCAAAATTGTTTAAAAGAGGTAGAAGTATAGCCAGGACTATTATCTGTTTTTAACTGTTTTGGAATGCCCACAGTGGCAAAATTTTATAAGCAATGAGCTATAATATCTTTAATTTTTTCTCTGGTATGAAGGGAGCCCATCAAAAATCCAGAAGAAGTATCAACTGTAACATGCAAATATTTTAATTTTCCAAATTCTCCACATGTATTATTGTTGGGCTCAAAAAAGCGGCACATAAGGCCGTCAATTTCCAAAAATTACAAGAGACCCCATCGGAATTTCTGGATCGGCTTATGAAAGCCCTTTAGCAGTAACCTAGATCCCGAAACCCCAGATGGCTGTCATGTCCTTATGACATATTTCCTCTCGCAGAGCTACCCCGACATCCTGGCCAAACTAAAAAAGGTCGAACAAGGCCCTGCCACCTCCCAGACTGAGAAATTTCAGATGCTCGCCCAGGCCCTGCAGGGTGTTTCCTCGGGTCACCACCCATCACCGAAAACCCACCCACCAGGCGCCTTCTTCAAGTGTGGCAAGGAGGGACATTGGGCCAGAGCATGCCCCGCACCATGTACTCCTCATACCCCATGCCCTAAATGTCAACAACAAGGTCAATGGGGCTCTGACTGTCCTAGATCCCATAGAAGACCTATGGCCAGGGAACCCTCCGGCCTTCTGGGCATGGCAATCAATTGATAGAGCCTTGGATCCTTATCCCCAGCCATAATGAGACAGGAACCCAGGGTGCAGATTCAGGTGGATGGATGTAAGGTTGACTTTCTCCTTGAAATTCTGGGAGCAAACACTGCCGTCCACCTCTCCTATTGTCAGGGTAGGAGGAAAGACCATCTATCCAAGAAAGACTCCCCTATTACTCTGTTGCATAGACAACTTCCCATTCTCTCAGACATTCCTAGTTATACCCCAATGTCCAGTTCCCTTGCTTGGCCAAGATATTCTCTCAAAATTCAGTACAACAATCAACATATGGGCTCCTGGCAACAGTCAGGCCCCAGAATCAGCCTGTTCATCTTTTATGGCCCTTTTGGCAGAAGACTGGCCATTCTGCTTCACTTGTGAGGCTGACATGAAATATCATACTAACCTGGTTGACCCAATTGTATGGGATACCCACACCCCCTCCACCATTCCCTGCCCACCAGTTAACATTCAGCTCAAATATACTAACACCTTCCCCAATCAGGCTCAATACCCCCTGTCCACAAAAGCTCTTCTGGGCCTACAACCTATTATTCAGGACCTTCTTAGCAAGGGGTACCTCTGTTCTGCTCATTCCCCTTACTCCCATACTAGAGGTTAAAAAGCCCAATGGATCCTATCACTTAGTTCAGGAATTATGACTCATCAACACCTCCATTAGGCCCATACATCCTTTGGTTCCCAACCCATACACCCTGCTGTCTCAGATCCCCCACACTGCCACCCACTTCTAGGTCATAGATTTAAAGGATATATTTTTGCCTTTAACCTGGACTGTCTTTCCTCAGGGATTTCGAGATAGTCCACACCTCTTTGGACAAACTTTGGCCTCCGACCTCCAATATTTTCACCCCCAGTGCCCCGAATCCACCCTCTTGCAATATGTTGATTATTGTCCAGCAAATCTCTTTGCTGACCTGTGGGGAGGAAAGCACCCCACCACAGTCTTTATCATCTGGCAAATCTCTTTGCCCACCTGTGGGGAGAAAAGCACCCCACCACAGCCTTTAAGGCCATGGTGGCCCTCAGGGACTCCTTCCTTGGGCAGATTTGAAAGTCCTAGTCCTCTCACCTTTAAGATTTGGCCACTAGAGAGACACTTACCCTCCCTTACTCTCCCCTCTTTCCGGCCCTGGGAGTATCTGGCCTTTCCAGGAGGGGTCCCAAAAAGCCTTGGCCAAGGTCTCCCATAGCTGTGGCTCCATCCAGGATGAGAGCTTCGACTGTCAGGATTCAGTGACGACCAATCTCTGCAGCTCAAACCTGCCACTTAGGCACTCCTTATTTTTTGGCTCTAGCGGGGATGCCCCTTTTGCCAATAAATCAGTATCCTCCTTCTCTGCGTCCTCTTCCCTCCTTCTTACATGGGTAATGTGTCCTCTCTGCCAGTCAACTCTCCCCTACAATGCCTCTTGGATCAAATATAGCACCCAGGCCTGGCCCACTTATCCCTTAGACAACCAAAGCAGATGACCCCTTTTTGGGTCCCTGGATCCCTCCATTCTAAGGGATCTCTTCCAGGCTTTCTTCTTGCTCCAATCCAATCTTGCTCTCTGCACCTCTTGCAAACCTCTACAAATTCTTCTAGCCCGTCCAAAGGGTGCCCAACAGATGACACTGTTCTCCTACTTTCTTGGCCTTAAAGGGATATCGGGCCTCTCTACTTAAAGGCCCAAATAGCATGTAAAGAGGTCACATATCTCTCAAGAGGAAAAGGCCATTACACTAGACAGAAAACAGCTTATCCTTCTTGGGTTTGGCTGGGTACTTCAGGGCCTGGAATTTCTCCCTCCTTGCCAGGCCCGCTATATAATCTGTCCAAGGGCCCCCAAGATGAACCCCTACTCTCAGCGGTAGGGAAGCCCTTTAAAAATCCCTTCTCCAGGCACCCGCCCTGCATCTCCCTACCTCTCCTGACATGAAAAACAGAGACAAAGTCTGGGCATTCTGGGTCAGGAATATGGCCCCACATTTGCACCAGTGGCCTACCTATCCAACCCTACCTTCAGGGGCTGGCCCCCATGCCTCAGAGCCCTAGCAGCGGCCCATGACCTCCAGAAAGAAGCACACAAGTTTATCTCTGGCTCCCCACTAACCATCTCATCTCCTCACCATCTAAAGAATTTCTTCAGAAGGGGCTACAATCACTTCCTCCTTCCAGGGTTCTATCCCTCCTTGTCTCTCCTTGAAAATCCCTCCATCTCTTTTCAGCCCTGCTCTCCATTAAACCCTGCCTCCCTCCTCCCGTCTTCTCCCTCACAAGATCCATCCACAAATGCCTGGAGGTATTAGAGATGATTTTACCCTGCCCTACCACCATTTCTGAGGGACCTCATCTGGTTCTCAGATGGTAGCTCCTTTATATACAAAGGAGTTAAAGTAGGGGGTATGCTGTCATTTCCCTTTCATTCATCATACAGGCAAAACCTCTCCCACCCAATATCACCAACCAACAAGCTGAACTCATAGCTGCCACAAGGGCATGTGAGCTAGCAGAGGAAAAATCCCTCTCCCTATATACAGATCTCCCATGCAGCCATTTGGAAGAAAGGGGGCTAATTGACCACCAAAGGGACGGCAGTAATTAATTCCACACTTATTTCTGGCCTACTATGAGCCTCCAGGCTGCCTTCCCAACTGGGAATAATCCATTGCAAGGCCCACCAAACTGACTCCTCCCTTACTACTATGGGGAATTCCAAGGCCGATCAAGTGGCTCGATCAGCAGCCCTTCAGAGCTTTACCTCCTCTCCGCTACTCTTTGTTACCACTGGGGATCAGCCCAAAGATCCCCTCAACTCTTCCAATTTCTTCACTCTATTCCATTCTAGTTCACAGAGACTCACTACTTTCCTTCACTCCTTTTCACCCTTTCCCCACACGATAAGACCCTCCTACAATGGATCACTTCTGCTTTTCAGATATGCCAGAGAACCAATACCAATACTCCATTAAAACCTAAACCTTTCCCTTCTCATCAGGCCTGCGGTCATACCCTGGCTGCAGACTGGCAGATTGATTTCACCAACATGCCCCAAATAAAAAACATAAAATATCTTCTTGTATTGGTAGATACTTTTTCTGGATGGATTGAAGACTTTCCCACTTCTAACAAGCAGACCTCTACAGTAGTTGATCTGTTACTTACTCACATAATCCCCCATTTCAGGATGCCCACTTCTATCCAATCAGACAATGGCCCAGAATTCACCTCGCAGATAACTCAGGGACTGGCTCACGCGCTATCACTTCATTGCCCTTACGGCCCCCAGGCTTCTGGAAAGGTTGAAAGGACCAATCGGTCCCTTAAAGAGACCCTCACCAAGCTCACCATGGAATTAAGCCTGGACTGAGTAAAGGTGCTCCCATTGGCTTTATTGCATATTAGGGCCTTTCCAAAGAAGCCTTTCCAAGTCATGTATGGCCGTCCCCTCATTCCTCCCGGATTGCCTACAGAACTCCTACCCATCTCCAAAACCTATGCCCTGCCCCTCCTCTTCCATCTATGCTCTGAACTCTGGTGTTATCAAGACTGGCTCCTTCCTGATCCCAGTCTCTTTCAAAATCTTACCTCCTTAACACCTGGTCAACTTGCTTACTATTGCCTACCAGGGAAAAAGCCCCCTCTAAAACCAAAATGGGAGGTTCCTGCTCAGGTGATTATGTGCACTCCCTTGGTGGCCAAACTCAAACTACCTAATAATCAACTTACCCATGGGTTCATATTTCCAGGCTTAAGCCCGGCACTCCTACACCTTCATCAGAAGAGTCAACAATCATCACCTGTCATTAAGTACTCTTTTCAATGCGCCCCCTCATTTCTGGCCCCTCTTAGGTCCTCTCTTCACCCTATGTCTGAAGATTCAAGGCAAGTGACCCTAAGGGCCCCCTCCAGCCAGACCCCTCCTACTTGCTTGAATCTGGCCAGTAGTGGGACCATTGTGTGTTGTCCTTCTGACCACTTAGGTGTCCAGAGCATGGTGACCCTGAATAAGTGTGATCATAAGAGAGCACTTTACCAGTTGCCTTCTGGGCCTAAGGAGGAAACGTGTGTTTTGTTTACCCTCCCAGTTTTGTAAGAATTTCAAGTATCAGTATTTAAGGTTGAGGTGTTTTACATAAAACCTGGAGAGATCTGACTGCTCTCAAAAGGAAATATCATAACAATGGGCCACCGTCCTCCCTTGGCCGCCTTCATTCAGAGCGTGGGAGAAGCTGCCTTCTTTATTACAAAGCCCGTGCTTTCTTGGTGTGACTAGGGAAAGCTGGGAACAGTGATAAGTGAGAGAAGCAAGCTGGTTTGAAAAACTGGGATATTTCAAGAAAGGTAAAGAGAGAAGCAAGCTGGTTTCAGAGACACCCAGGTAGGAGGGAGTTTGAAGATCAGCCTTAATAGAGAGGGGAGGGAGCTAGATTGGACTAGGAATGAAGAGTGGAATTGAGGGTGTTAGGTTCAGGACAGGCTGAATAAGTTGTCTGCAGGGCATGCCAAACAAAGTTAGCTGCAGGATGACCTGGCTTCTCAAACCCTCTGTCTGGTTCTTTATCACCTGTTTGCTTCAAGCCCAAATGCCCAAGCCCCTGCTTAAGGCTGAACACTTAACTCCCCTTGTGCCAACAAGGCAGCTTTCAGACCCAGATACCCCATATGATTTGGGATATAAAACTCCCTGTGTCTGTTCCTCCCCTTTATCATAAAGTTCATTCAGACTCAGGTGGGTAAAAAATTTCTAATCAAGCTTTTGACCAACTTCTCCTCAGGAATTACCAACTCCTGGCTACTGATGATACCTCCAATGGAGACCTATGCCGAATGGACTGACATCATCATGGATCTGTGGTGGCAAGGAACCTTCATTGATCTGGTTCCTGAAGTTATACAGGTCCTCTCTGCCCTTCTGTGGGGCTCCTTACTTCCCTCCTCTTTGATTCTCCCACACTGCCCCATCTCAGCAAGAAGCAGCTAGCACTCTCATTTAATAACAAAGAGCGGGGTATGTTGGGAGTCACCCTGGCTCCAAAGACTAACTTCCCCATCCCCCAAGAAGAGCCATCCAATGGTGAGCCCTGCTGGCTCACGTGATCCTGCCGTCCAATGGTGAGCCCTGATGGCTCACATGATCCTTACCCACCAATCAGACTAGCCCCGCTGGCTCACATGATCCTTACCCACCAATCAGACTAGCCCTGCTAGCTCACATGATCCTTACCCACCAATCAGACTAGCCATGCTGCCTCACATGATCCTTACCCACCAATCAGAAAGCACCCCATGCCAACTGTCAAACCGTTCAACCATTAAACTGTCATAACTGTCAAACCATCCCCAGCTCTATAAATATGCAGAGCTGTTCCTCAATAAACGGGCATTTTCTCCAACAGCGAGCCTTGTTTGTTCTTTCAGGGGGCATTTTATATCATAGCAACTGGGAAGTAGATGGGGGAAATTTCTGAGCTGATGAGAGAGTTGCGTGTCATACTTAAGGTCAAACAAATTTATCAACATTTTTAAAATGTACACTTCACTTCATAATACACTCAAATATAAATAATACAAATATAAATAATTATGTATTGGGGTGAAATAAAGCAATGAGCATCATTAATGTGTAGTTAAGACCACTTAAAGTTGCTGTTCTTGCCATTTAATGAGCTCTCCTATGGCAGGATATTAAACAGAGTTGAAGACAGTCTGACATCAGTAAGTAAAACCATAAAACCATTACAGTTGGCTCTGACTGGTTGATATGAATTTTGAAATCTTTTCCACATCACCTTTTGCTGAAGAGTAGTGCTTATTTCAAAACGTGTGTGTGTGTGTGCGCGCACGCGCGCCATTTTAAGCATTCAGTATTTTACCAGAGCCCTTTTGGCTTTGTTCTCACTATGTATTCTTTCTCAAAAGCAGTACATCATTTGGCAGTGGTAGAACAGGTAATGAGTGGTTGTTAAAGAATTGTCCTCACTTCAAATTACTGAATATCTGGTTTTAGAGCTCCTAAGAACCTACATAGCCCATTTCTAACACAATGCTTCACTACTAACAGAAATATATCTAAAGAGGGAGGCCCAAGAAGTCTCTCTAAAAAAGAATCATATCTGTACTTCAATGGTGTGATGCCCTGGAAAATGTCATACCTCTGGGCACTGCACTTTTTAAGAGTATTGATAGTAAGACAAAAGTTATTTGAAGGAGTTGAAGGAGAAAGAAGGGAATCTCTTTTACAGGGCAGTACAAATGGAAGCTGGGGACTAGAAAGTCATTCCTTTAAAACTATCAATAACTATGTGTCCCTGGGAGGCTTCAAGCATCACTAGGCATTTGCAAACCCTAGAGATACCAAGAAAAAATACACCAGCATGTACAGTATATTTATAGCAGCAAGTTATTTAAAAATATATTGCTATTATTGTTATTATTTGTTGTACTGGGAATTGAACCCATGTGGGGCAAGCATTTTACCACTATGTCAAACCCTTGCCCTTACTATCCTTAACCAAAAATGGAAAGTCAATTTTTTTCTATTATGAGCCATTTCATGAATGACAGATGAAAGATTTTGTTTTCCTTGTTTCCTCTGTTTCTCATTCTTTTTTTTGCCTTCCTGTGAGTTTCCTGAATTCTCTTTCAAAAATTCTGTGTAAGTTTAATTGTACTATTTTTTAGTATGTAATTTTGTATAAATTTTTAGTATCAGCACTAGGAATAGTAATATATGTGCATAACTTATCACCATCAACAAAGTGCAAGAAACATCATTTCCATGTAGACCCCTTTGCCTCCCTGCTTTTTAAGTATAATTATCTTAAGTATTCCCTCTCTATATATTAATCTTCACATCAAAAAGTGTTATGATTCTTCCTTTAATCAGCAAATATTATATAAGAAAGTCATAAGTCAGATAATCTGTTATTTATCCACAATTTTACCTATTTTGATGTTTGCACTTCCCAATCTTTTTATGTTATTATTTGCTTAGAGTATTTTCCTTTAGTTACACATTAAGGGTAGGTTTGTTAACATAAATACTCTTGATTATCCTTTGTTTGAGAATATTTTTATTTCCCTTTTATTCTTAGATATTATTACCAGCTATAGAATTCATGGGAGACAGTTCTTTTTTTAATATTTATTTTTAGTTGTGGTTGGACACAATACCTTAATTTAATTTATTTATTTTCATATGGTGCTGAGCATCAAACCCAGGGCCTCTAATGTACTAGGCCAGTGCTCTACCACTGAGTCACAACCACAGCCTGATGGTTCTTTTTTTTTATTTGAGAAAAATATGTTACTTCTTTCCTCCATGAAATGAGGGTGTATGAGATTTTTGTTGTTATTG
Organism: Marmota monax; assembly: GCF_021218885.2. Taxonomy (NCBI): domain Eukaryota; kingdom Metazoa; phylum Chordata; class Mammalia; order Rodentia; family Sciuridae; genus Marmota; species Marmota monax. The sequence goes on along the minus strand of NW_026695000.1, from coordinate 33,477 downwards.
TTGTTTTTGATGGTGTATAAATGCCACCAAATGGTCCTTTGACTAAGGGAAACAGCTGTCCTTATAATATTTTATTTTTGTCTGTGCCTGTCTTAGACTATTGTAGATTGAGTGCTTAAAAAACAAACAGCAATTTGAGAAATTTGGGGAGGCTAAGTAGTTCAAAAACAAGGTACCTGAAGGTTCAGTATCTGGTGATCCACTTGCTTACTTGCAGATGGCCAACTTCTTGCTGTATCCTACCTACTTGGTGGAGAGAAAAGCAAGATCTCATGTCTGCTTATATAAGGGCAATGATATAATTCACGAGGTCTCTAACCTCATGACCTAATTACCTTCCAAAGTCTCCATCTCCAAATATCATCATCTTAAGTGTTAGGATTCAATATGTGACTTTGGGGTGATATAAACTGCCAATCTACAGCTTCTACAACTCTTTAGTTGGAAGATATGGGAGATGATGAGGAAAAGAAAGGGATTTTCTATTATGTTGCTCCTCAGTCTCAAAGTCCCCAGTTGCCTAACTCTTCCCAAATTTCAGAATCCTTCTAGGATTATTTGTTGTGTCATGTCAAGGGTATTTAAATTATAAGAAGGACAACCTAAGAAGAATGGGATTTCTACATTTTGGCTCCAATACAAGATATAGAATTCTTCCAACATTATGATGAACATTTTCAAACACAAAGCAAAACTGAAAGATGCTGCAGTCTGGCTGGGCACAAATGCCGCAGTCTGGCTGGGCACACAATCATGAGCCACCACACAGCTTGTAGATTCAAACAGCAACTCTTTATTCCCGAACTCACACCAGCCGTCTACAATCACGTTCTGGGGAAATCCACGTTCTCTGCCCAAATCCACGTTCTCTGCCCAAATCCACCTCCACTGGGCTTCTATCTCTCAAAAAATACTCTGAATCCCGTGAGAACTCAAGGGGAACTCAGGCAGCAGGATACGCCCTATTCCCAGCAGGAATAATCTTAAACCTTAAACCTGGAACCTAAACCGGGAACGCCCTAATCCGCCTTGGTCCTTGAACAAGGTCACCTACATTCAATGTCACTGCAACATGGGGTACGCTGGCAAGGAAACTGTCATACCTACTTGGCTAATGGCTCCCAGCAGAAAGAAATTTACAGTAAATACCCATATACCAAAACTACCTAGGTTTATCACTGACATGCTTCACTTCTGTTAGCATGGTTCTGAATAGCTAAAGTCCGGAAACAACACAAAATGTCCTCTACAGTATAGTAGGAAAATCATGAGGGAAATACCAACAAAATGTTTGGAGGCCAGTTTTTGTCTATGCCTGACTATCCTAGACTGAATGACCTGAAAATACAGGTGTACGATTTTATCATATAAAGTTAGTAACAGGTGAAACTATTCTGTAAGGATGTATAAATGGGTAATAAAACTATAAATAAAAGCCAAAAACAATCTCAAAAGTCATAATTAGCCTAATTATATTGAATGCACATATGAATATTAACAACAAAATCTCATCATTATGCACAACTATAATGCACCAATGAAAATGTGCAAAAATAAAATAAAGTCATGATAGTAGTACTATGATGAAAATGTATTAGCAGGGTTACAAAGTGTCTCTCCACGAAATGCTTATTAGTTGCAAGGGGAAATTATTTCTGATTAGGAAGTATGTACCAACACACAATAAAGGATGATAGCTTTTCATCACTGTGATTAAAATGCCCAAAAAATACAACTTAGAGGAAGAACAGTTTAATTGTGGGATCAAAGTTTCAGAGGTCTCAGTTTATGGTCAGCCAACTACACTATTGGCAAATTTAAATGGCATATTCTTCAGTGGGGGGAAAAAACAAAATAGGTAACAAGTACTATCTGCAATATTCCATTTTGTTTAAATGAGAGTGGCAGTGATTGAAAGGTGGATATGGAGCTCAACAAGTTGTTTCAAGGAGTTTGTCAAAATGTTTACCACTTATTTCTGACTAGGGTCAAGGGCGTTTTTCTTTCAACTTTCCATTATTTGTTGAACTTTCTGAATTTGTCTTGTGACTGAAATTTACTTATTTGAGACAGGGTTTCACTATGTTGCTCCTGCTGGCCTGGAACTGGAGATCCTCCTGCCTCACTCACTGGAGTATCTAGGAACACAGGAGTGTGCCATTGCGCCAGGCTTTGTAATGGAAAACAAAAATTTACTTTCAAACAAAATAATCCAATGGCTTCTCAGTACCTGAGTCTAACCCTTTCATTTCTACTTCCCTCACTACCTTAGAATCTTTGCTCCATTCCCACCTGCCCAGTCTATCCTATTCAATCTATCAAATCTCCCAGATAACTCCAACCTTGTTCTTCTTTTGATTTTCCTCTAAAATGCTGTATAATTACGTTCCAGCATTCACACAAATGAAGAGTACAAGATATTGCCCTCCATGAAGTATCCACTTCCTGGAATCCAAGATTCCACATTGCTCATGGAGGGCGTCAGCAAAGCCCAGTTCTACTAAAGGGAGCCTCAACTGGAGTCTGGGCACCAGATAGGTTCAGCCCGCCCTTCACTGCTCAAATGCAGAGAACTACACTTCCCAGAAGCCTCTAGTCTCGAGTAGACTACATTTCCCAGACACATCAGCGACCAATCGTGTTCCACTCCGCAGTCTTCTAGATCTTGGCGGCTTTGGAGTGTCTGCTGTTGGGTGCGGGACTCAAGGGTCTGAGGTCGCTCGCTGGGTGGGGTCCAGACGCCCGGCTCCTGGCTGGCAGGGCGGTTCAGGAGCCTCCCGCCTATGGAGCCCAGCTTCGCAAGGCGTCGCCCCAGGACTTCCGAACCTGGGGAGGTGAGCAGCAGAAAGTGGCGGGAGGCGGACCTTGGGAGGATGCTGCGCCCAGGCGTTGGGAAGAGGCCCGCGAGGTGCGTGGAGAAGCCTTTTTGATCAGGGCGATACCCCAGGGCCTGTTGCCAGTCCCAGCTTGCCATCCCGCGACGTCGCCCCTGACGTGTCAGATGGTGCACTTAGCCCGGGTTTGCAGCAGGCCTGACTGCTGCGTTCCCAGATCTTTCCATAGTACTTGCCCTGTCCTGTCCTACCCTGCCCTACCCTGCTGCTCTTTGGTTTGCTGCCCGCCTCGGTGGAACGAAATGAGTTTCTTCCCCATGGCTTCAGCACTGTGCAGTGGCAGGCTTCGTGACCTGTCTCACCGAGGAGAGAGGTGCTCGGCTCCCGGATGGCACAACCAGGTCTTTGATTTCTGTTCCTGATCCCCTCCCTCCATAGGAAAGCCTTTGTTTTCCTTTTCTGGAACAGCTTTCTCCTAAAATCTGGGAATTTATTCCTTGACAGGAGACAGAGGAATTTGGGTGGAAATTTTGGAGAAAAATGCAGGGGGCACAGTGAGATTAGAGCAGATGCTGAGGAACTGGAATCCTGGTGCCATTCTCACTGGGTGTGTGAACTGGTGCGCTCTGTTCTCAGTTTTCTGATCAGTAAAACGGAATGCTAGCAATGTCAGCTGAATCTGAGACCGAACAGTGGAAGGCTGTTGGTGCCTGGCACTTGGTGAGGCTCAGTGAGTCCCTGCTGGAGTCCCGTGTCCTCCTGAGTCTTGCTTCAGGAAAGCTACAGAGCCACAAAGCGTGGGGCCCTGGTCCAGGATGGCCCCAGCTCTTTTCTTCACTTTTGTCCACTCCCAGATCCTTCTGACTTCCCTCTGTGGGCACTTGGGATGAAAAAATTTCAGAGCGCCTGATTCTGAGGGGTGGAAAGCAAAGGGGGCTTTCTTGTGGTTTCTTTTTCATCTCTTATATTCGCCTCCTGGAGACTGCACCCACTCTGGGGGAAGTGCCCAGAAAAAGGGGAGCTGCTCTGCCCTCACAGGTGGTGGTGGTGGTGGATTCTGTAAGGAATACTGCCCGTACTCACACATGTGTAGTGTCCACCTTTTTCTTGTTAAACACATTTTTATTAATTAATCTCAATCCATTGTGTGATTACTAATTTGATAGTATTGGATGCCACAAGCATGTAACACTTGGGACAGAACAAACAAGTGAACCTGATAAAAATTCCTTTCTGGCTCTCCCTCCTTCACTCATTCTTATCTTCTTCTATTCCCTTGGCAAAATGCTTTTTTTTTTTTTTTTTAAATTTCCATCCCTGAGCAAGTGCTTTGCATGTACCAGTTTTTACTCTCAGTAAAAACTGATCTTGATGTACCATTTTCATCTCTATGCTGGGCAAATAAAGGATCCCCATCCAAGTGACATAACCTGTGAACAAAAAATAGCCATGTTGCAGAGCACACAGTTGGAGAGGTCTCTTTCTCTAAAGGCAGAGGATTCTCCTCAGGAAGCTGCAGGAGGTTTCCATGAGGATCTCATGAGATATTGGTGGTAGAGAAGCACCACATGCAGTGGTTGGGAAGTGGGGTCCTCAAGACAACCAGCCACTATTTATTTATTTATTTATTTATTTATTATGTAGTGTGAGGATCAAACTGCACGCCTTGCGTGTGGTAGGCAATCACTGTACTGCTAAGCCACGACCCCAGCCCAAGATAGCCACATTTTAACTCAATCCCATTGTTACTGTTTGTGGGCCTTGGGCAAATAACTCCACCTCTCAGTGCCTCAGTTTCCTTACCTATAAAATTAAAATAACAGCTACCTCCTAGGATAGATGAGTGGATGACATGAGTAAGTACATGAAACGTGTTTAGATCAGGGCTGGGCACATAATAATCGCTCAGTATGTGGTTATAATGATAGCTGAATGATACTATATTAATAATAGTATTAATTTCATGGATAGTAATTGGTAAGGACAGGAGGTAGGTTGCTGAATGGGAGAAAATGTTGATCAGCTAACTACAAATAACTCAATAAATAAGTGACAAAAGAACTAAACAGAAATTTGTCAAAAGAAGAAACATAACTGGCCAAAAAATATATGAAAAAAAAATTCAACATCTTCTTCAGACAGGGAAATGCAAATAAGATTTCTTATTACTCCAGTCAGAAGGATATTGAATACAAACAATAATAAATGGTGAAGTTGTGGGGAAAAAGGTACACTTGTTGTTTGGTCATACTGCAGACTAGTATGACCACTCTGGAGAGCAGTAGGAGATTCCTCAAAAATAACTAGTACGAAACCACCATTTGACCCAGATACTCCACTTTTTAGTATTTTTCCAAAAGATCTTAAATTGGCAAATAATAATAGAGCCATCTTAGTGTTTATAACAGCACAATTCACAATCATGGAATCAACCCAGGTGCCTGTTAATAGATGAATGAATTAAAAAATTGTGAGATATATAGATAGATATAGATATAAATATTCGCAGTGGAGTTCTACTCAGCCAACAAAAGGAACAAAATTATGGCATTTACTAGTAAATTGAGGAAATGGAGAATATGAAATAAACCAAATTCAGAAACTCTTATATGTACTAGCTAGAGTAAAACAAAGGAAAGTGGGAGTGATTCATAGGATTACATAAATACATAAATACACAGATTAGTAATGTAGAATGACATCTAGAGGCAAAGTGGGAGGATGGGTAAGGGGAGGCAAGGAAAAATGATTTTTTAAAACACATCAGTATATGTACATATGTAAATATACCACGGGTGATTTCACAGTTATGCATAAGTAAAAAGGACCACTCGAATATAAATGAATGATAAAATGTCTAATAGAGTAGAGGAATAAGAATGGGGGAGGGGAGAAAGGATGGAAGGGAAAAAAGGGAAGGAATCCTAAAATGAATCAGAATTTGGTGCATGTACAAGTTTGTTGCAATGAACCCAACTAATGTGTATAACTATAAAACTATAATAAAAATAAAATTAATTCTAATTATTATTGCATGTTAATTGTAATTCCTTTTTTTATATGCTTAGTGCAGAAGACATTCAGTCTCTTGGTCTGAAATTGCTCAGGATTCATAATCTAGAAGGTTATTAAGCCCTGATATTCCTCCAGTATTAATAATCTGTCACCTTAATAGTAATTGTCAAAATATGAGAGGATCTAAGGTGTTCTCTGTAAGTGATTGAATAAACAAACTCTGGTACACGCAGGAAAAAAGAGAAGAGTCAGACGTTTAAAAAAATTGATGGGCTGGGGCTGTAGCTTAGTGTCAGAGCACTTATCTAGCATGTGTGAGGCACTGGGTTCCATCCTCAGCACCGCATAAAGATAAACAAATAAAATAAAGGCATTTTGTACATCTACAACTACAAAAAATTTTAAAAAATCAATTGCTTTAATCCCAGAATATCACACAGTACAATTTCACGAAAATGATAATAATGGTACCATACTGGAATAAGAAATATATTATTTTGAAAGATACAAGTGGAACAGTGCTAAAGAAGAATATGATTTTTTTTAAATGATGAAAGTTCTTCTGTATGGACCAAGAGTTAATATTCTCCTTTGTAATTTCAAAAATTAAGCTATACAAAAATTGTATTTCATTGCTTTCATGCATAAAATATTATTTAAAATTTTCTTTTCAAACAGTTTTTTAAAATAACTATTATATAGGTTCACCAAAATAATACAAAAAGTGGTTAGTCTTTATATATATTATATATAATATATATACACACATATACATATATATGTATGTATATTACATATGTATATATATCTTTTGCTTAGATATGTTTAATTTTTTAGGAGACCTTTCATTCTCAAAATGCTCCAGTTTTGTGATAATTGTATGTTTGTCACAGTAAGAGTTATTTGTTTTAGAATTATTCTATTCTTTTTATTCTTAACTCTTGATGAATATTTGCAATTCAAATAAATGGATGCTTAACACAGGCATTTTGTGCTGGAGCCTCAGAAAGTTTAGAACTGAGAAGGACTAAAAATCGTGTTACCTAAATTTCACATTTTATTGTTGAGGGGGTTCAACCTAAGTGCCCAAAAGCTGAGAGCTGTGTGTTGAGTTCAAACACATGTGGTTCATCAGCAGCACAGTGGGCCTGGAATTCAGGACCCAAGAGTCAGCTCAACCTCTGTTTGGCACACTTTTTTGTTTTTCAGTTTTCACTTCGAATTCTTAATGTATTTGGTCATACTTAGGCAGAAAACATGATTGTCAGCCAAATATCCTTCTGTATATAGTACAGACTTATTATAAACTTATTATACTGTGTAAGAATAGACTTATTACAAACAGTTTAAATGCAACTTGGTTTCACAATTAATTTTCTTCTCCCCTGAAAGGTGGCGGTGGGGGAGGGCATATCTCCATTCTATAAACTTGGTTTAAGTTTGTGAGAGGAGAAAGGGCACAGACAGAAAAAGAGAAGGAGAGAAAGAAGAGTTGTCATACTCCATAGCCTTGCTCATAAGTGACTTCATTTCAGTAAACACCATGGTGTTACCCAGAGCTCAGACTTTATCCCTGATGACAATTCATATCTAAGGACAAGTTTTGGAGAAAAAAAAGGGGAAAAATGAGTCATATTGCTTTTCTAGCAAAGGAGAAACCAGGACAATTATCTCAGGATGTAATTCTGTCAAGTTGAACAGAAGACTGTCAGAGAGGTGATTTAAAAGCTGTATTCCAGCTGTGCCTTGTGAGTAGGCACAAAACACTTGTAGACTTGGGGGATAGCTGTTTCTTAGATCTTCTTGTTCATTTTGATACCTATGTTCCATCCCCTTCCTTTGGCATTTTGTTTGTTTAAGGTGTCTTTTTTCTTGTTCTGAATCCAAAGTCCTTGCTCTGAAAGTATCTCTTTTATGACCAATCTCATTTTCTAGGTCACTGTTTTTTATTTCTGACAGTGAACCCTGTTAGTAAGGAATCTCACTACTATCTTTTAGGTTAGATACATCAAAATTCTTCTCTTTCTGTGAACTAAAGCCCTCATCTCTGGCTTTTTGGAAAGCAAGTTCTAGATCTCTTTTTGGTGTTTGACTTTTATCCCAAGGATGTGGAGCAGCAGCCAGTCTGGCCAGGTATGATGTGTCTTCTGTTTCCAGCCTTTCTGTGCTTTGTGTCTCACTCACCAGTGTAAAAATTTGCAATGTATTCTCCACTTTTGTAATATCCAACTGTTCATTATGCTGGCATGTTGGTTTTGTAAGTGTTTCTTCATTTAGTTTGTATTTCCTTTCAAGGTCATCACTCCTTTCTCTTAAAATTTTAGTAATGTCAAGGTGTTTTTTTTTCTGGTTCTGATATTTTATTTTGTCTATTTCCAGTCTCATCATGGAGATTTCATCCTTCATCCTGTGATATTCATGCCATAGCTCATTCTCTGTTGTTTCACTAGTAGAAACCTAAGTAAAATCAAGGATACATTTGGCTAGCATACAACAAAATGATATTTCAAAATTTTCTCTGAAATTCATCAATAATCTGTATATTTGTATAGTGAAAGTATTGCAATAAATATGTGTCCCACTGAAAAAATATTAGATGTAAACTTCAGATCATATAGAAGCACTCATTCCTAAGACTTAAAAACTTAATTCAACAAAATGTATCTGTGAGAGTAAAAGGAAGTTAAAATTTAAAGAATCTCAAAATTAAAAAATTTATGAATTAGACCCAAGGCATAGAATAAGTGATTACTAAGTATGATGATGTAAAAAAAAAAAAAGTTTGCCCTCTTACATCTCATAAGACAAGCCCATGGTAAGAGCCTTAACTCTATATATACTCAGGCACATAGAACTTTCCTAAGTTATTTTTTTAATTGTTTTATTTGTTTTCATTAGTTATATACATGACAGTAGAATGCATTTATGCACTTTGATATATCATATATAGATGGGATATAATTTCTTATTTTTCTGAGTGTACATGTTGTAGAATCATATTGGTCATGCAGTCACATATATACATACAGTAATAATGTCTGTTTCATTCTACTATCTTTCCTATCCCCACATCCCCTCCATTCCCCTCCCATCACTTCCTTCTATCTAAGGTAACACTATTCTTCCCTAGTGCCCACCCCCTGCCTTATTGTGAATTAGCTTCTGCATATTAGAGAAAATATTCGAACTTTGGTTTTGTGGGATTGGCTTATTTTGCTTAGCATGATATTCTCCAACTCCAACCATTTACTGGCAAGTGCTATAATTTCACTCTTCTTTAAAACTGAGTAATATTCCATTGAGTACATATACCACATTTTCTTTATCTATTCATCTATTGAGGGAAACCTAAGGTTTTTTAACCTTAAAATATTCTATGCATATTCTATCCTAAAATTTTGTAGTCAGTTATAGGAATTGCACACATTAATAAATGTTAAAACTAGGAACTGCACTAAGCATATCTATGTTTATCAATGAACACAATTCTGGAAGCAGAGTGGGGCCAAAACTACAGGCAAGTTGTGAGATTTTCTTCAAGTCTTCCACCTCTGCTTTTAGTGCTCATCTGCCAAGCCAGTTATTTATGTCCTGTGAATGTATAAACTCCAGAGAAGGCTTGTGTTGCAAAGTACTGATGATAAATATGGTGAAATACATAAATTTCTACTGAAAAAATCTCTTAGTTGCTGCTCAGTATTATTTGTTTCTTCTTAGTGAAATTTGAAATATAAGTAAGGGTGAAACGGAGAAAATAAACTGTCTTAATTTATTACGAAGTAAGTTATTACTGAGTACATATTATGGTGCATTATTATTTCCCAAAGTGTTATGTACAAAACAGGAGATTATTTGCTATAAAGTGTTTCTCTTCTCAAAATCAAGGAAATGATATCCAAAACCAGTGTCTCTGCTGGCCACACTTTCCTCATTACTTAACAGTGGGAATAATAAGCACACCTTCTTCACATTAACACAACAAAGGAGTGAAAACACGTCCCTAAACTAGAAGATCTACTGTTAGAAGCAAGGGTTTTGAGATCATATGAAAATCATCAATTCCTATGAAAAATATTAGAAGCCTTTTCTCTGAATGAGGCCATTGTGAAGCCACCATTGGACTGCTGCAGATAAACGAAGTTGAATTAAGAACATTACTTAATCCAGTGGGACAACAATGCCACCCTCACTCCCTAAATATGCACCTGATTGTTATACTATGTGGATTTAAAATCCTCCATATTTTCCATGATGGAAATAGTTAATATTTAGTCCAACACACACATGCGCGTGCACACGCACACACACACACACACACACTTGAAAACAACAGAGGAAAACAATTCATTTCAGTTTTGGCCATATCTGTCATTTTTGTTTGCAGAGATGTTTTGCTGGAATCCCATCTCATAAATTCTGGCAACCTGTAGGTGTCATTTTGTTCTAATGAGACCTCAAGACACTTTTCAGTAGATTTTGGCCTCATCTCAGCAGGGGATAGAAAGTCTAAAAGCTTAATTAGTAGTGGGTATCTTCAAAATAAATAATCATTGAAAAGAAGTAGGTTATTAAATCACATTAACCTTCTCCACACATGAATTATTCAAGCTTACACTGCATAAATGACAGAAGAAAGTCCTCAAAAAGTAAAGATATTTCCTAAATACAGGCAGAGATGCAATTGTGAAAAAATTTAAACAAAATATTGAACTAGTTTTAAATCTGTTTTCTCTGTATCTTAACATAAAAGGCCCTAAACTGATATTTATGTCAGTTATTAAACTCAACTCTTTTTTCAGGAAACAAATGCTGGATATCTACAAGATGCCAAATTTGCAATAATTAATTTTGCCACAAATGTCATCACTTCATTTTAGGGTAAGATAATATTTTGTTTTAAACCTAAATGATGGTGTCACACCCCACATACCCATGATTTGGGAGCAAATATACTGCATATACAATGTAGATCCTGGAAAATTATTTATCCTGGTATTTTGGGAGAAGTCTGAAGTACATACTTATGATGATTGTATGTTGGTGAAATTGCCAAACAGCACATTTCTCAGATCATATCCCCATCATGAAGTGAAACATGGCTGCATAGAGTACATTAAAGGGATAGTATAAATGTTTGTTGAAATAAAATTTTATAAAAAATTAAAAATTTCCTGAAAACTCATTTACCTGATTACATTTGTCTCTTGTAATATCTAATTCTCTGTCAAATTTTCTGGCAGATATTTCAAGTTTCTTTTTAATTTCTTTGTTATCTTCATTTTCTGTTTCATTCAACTGGTCCTTATTTTGTTCAATAAACAGAGAATCATTTCTTGTATTCTCCTCCTTTTTAAAGGCACATCTGCAGTAAAATATGTTTATCTTTAAATTGATTATTCCTGAGAAAAACAACTTTATTCTACTTTTTGTGTTTCTCTTATGGCAGCAGCACTTTCAACTTACCTTGTTGAGCATTATGTATTTTATAAACAACAAAAAATTCCCCTTTGGAACAAGACTGAACGTAATACTTGATCCAATAATTAAGAGTATGTGTTTTTTTCACAAATAAGAAGAAATTTTATTTATAAACTAGAGTTAATTTGAATAAAATACTCAGTAATCACTTCCCATTTCATTTTTAAATGGATATTAATATTAAAACTGTAGCTGAGGGTCTAGCTCAGCACTAGCACATCTACTTAGTTGAACTAAGCCGGTTTTGATCCTTAACACCAGAAGAAAAACTATAAATGTTTAAAAACATGTTTCTGAGCGGTGGAAAATGTCCATTTTATTATCTTTGGGAGAATTATCAGTAACAAAATTGAGAGGAAAATTGAGAGGAATTTAGAAATCTATATCAAATACCTTTTTAAAAAGTTTCTCTAAACAAATAATTCTACATTGAAAATGTATTCAGAGTAAACAAATAGAGGAAAATGATTTTCTAAATTTCATTCCTTGAAACATTCATTGTACTACAAAAACCAAAAATATAGATACAAATCCAGCCAAATTTCTATTTGTTGTATAAATAGATTCCTATTCAGGTGGTGGCACATGCCTCTAATCCCAGCAACTAGGAAAGCTGAGGCAGGAGTACCTGAAGATCAAAGTCAGCTGCTGCAACTTAATAAGGACCTAAGAAACTTAGAGTCTCAAAATTAAATAAATAAATAAATAAATAAATGAACTGGTTGGACATATGGCTAAATGGTTAAGTGCCCCTGGGTTCAATCTCTGGTACCTAAACAAATAAATAAATAAACAATCCCTATAAGATAGCCATTAAACTGTGATTGAGAAGAATATACATTTAATATTCATAAGTAATGATGATTTAACAGTGTGTTATCTTATTCACTAGATTTTTATATTCCAGATGAGTAAAATGTTTTCTCTCTTGCAATATGCTAAAAATAAGTCAGCAGTTACAAACATTCCCCCATGAACCAGTAGTATAAAGGAAAGAGTTCCAACCCTTCTTTTAATCTAGCATATCATACCTCAAATTTTGAAGTTCTTGTTTCCATACTAGATTTTTCTTTTTAATCTCTAATTTCACTGTTTTTACTTCAGAATATTTATTTTTAGGTTCAGAAACCTCATTTTCCAGTTTTGCAATTTTTTTTACATGGAGTAAACACTGTGAGCATTGACAGTTTTTAAGTTTTATTACATCAAATGAAGAACCTGAATTCAAATGTTTTAATTGGATCACAGAATTTGTATCAGGAAGGAAACAAAATAGAAATAATATGTGAGTAATTTTTATATATAAATGACTATATATTTTCACATGCATTATTCATACACTATACAAATGTAAAGAGTACCTAAAACGTGTACTATGTTCTTCAGATCAAATGGATGGGATAAGACCTCTTCTGTTGTTTAGCTTAAAGTCTAGTGGATGTGTTCCACTGTGCCCAATAAATCTTGTCTTTCTTAGGAAATATTTCTCATTATCCAAATCTTAAACAGGGTCTTTTTCTTAACAAATCTTTCTTGGTGGAGAAAGTGGATGTTGCCAGATTCAATGCAAAGAAATATCTCAAAGATTCATCTACAAATCTACCTATTCAAATATAAATGAACCAATTCTCAGAAACAAAATTTTAAAATAGATTTAAAAAACATAAATTCATATTGTTCACAAATTTTTACCTCAAAAAAATTTTTAAACAATTCCTGTTCATCATGAATGTTTCCCAAAGTGAATGATAATTTTTACACTTTTATCTGTGACCTTGTGAAATATTTTATTCAAAAATTTGACAAATTTATTTGCTACTGTAAAGACAATGTGCTTCATGTACTTCTATTTGATTTGGGCTCTGGGTCTCAATAAAAAGCATTCCTTTACTCAAGCCAACATTAGCACTTTATCAATTTTTTCTACTGTATCCTTATGATTTACACTGTAGATTGTTTCTTTTTTAATTTTTTAATTGACTTTTTAAAAATAAATGACAGGAGAATGCATTACAATTCTTATTGCACATATACAGCACAATTTTTCATATACCTGGTTGTACATAAAGTATGTTTACACCAATTCATGTTTTCATACATGTACTTTGGATAATGATGTCCATCACATTCCACTATCCTTGCTAACACCCTGCCCTTTCTCTTCCCCTCCCACCCCTCTGCCCTATCTAGAGTTTGTCTATTCCTCCCATGCTCCATGTCCTTGCCTCACTATGAATCAGCCTCCTTATATCAGAGAAAACATTCAGCATTTGTTATTTTGGGATTGGCTAACTTCACTTAGCATTATCCTCTCCAAGGCCATCCATTTACCTGCAATTGCCATGATTTTATTCTCTTTTATTGCTAAGTAATATTCCATTATGTATATATGCCACATTTTTTTATCCATTCATTTACTGAAGGGAATCTAGATTGGTTCCAAAGTTTAGCTATTGTGAATTGTGCTGCTGTAAACATTGACGTAGCTGTGTCCCTGTAATATGTTGTTTTTAAGTTCTTTGAGTATAGACCAAGGAGAGGGATAGGGGTCAAATGGTGGTTCCATCCCCAGTTTTCCAAGGAATCTCCATACTGCTTTCCATATTAGCTGTACCAATTTGCAGTCCCACTAGCAATGTATGATAGTACATTTTTCTCCACTTCCTTGCCAACTGTTTGTCTTCATAATAGCTACCATTCTGACTGGAGTGAGATGATATCATAAAAGCTGTCTATGCTAAGCCCCAGGCCAACATCATTCTAAATGGAGAAAAAATGAAGGCATTCTCTCTAAAAACTGGAATAATACAGGGATGCCTTCTTTCACCACTTCTATTTAACATAGTTCTTGAAACACTGTCCAAAGCAATCAGACAGATGAAAGAAATTAAAGTGATACGTATAGGAAAAGAACTTAAATTAGCACTATTTGCTGATGATATGATTATTTACCTAGAAGACCCAAAAAGCTCCACCAGAAAACTTCTAGAACTAGTAAATGAATTCGGCAAAGTAGCAGGATATAAAATCAACACCCATAAATCAAAGGCATTTCTCTATACCAGTGACTAATCTTCTAAGAGGGAAATGAGGAAAACTACTCCATTTATAATAGCCTCAAACAAAAAATACTTGGGAATCAAAAGAGGTGAAAGATCTAGATTGTTTCTTTACTTGTCAGTCCCTTTTGGCCATATTCTTTTCAATGTATTTTTATCCTATGTGGTTCTTACCTTGTCCATGTCCATTTATCATCTTTGTGTTTGAATCAAATTTACTGCATACAGAAGAAGCACACACTTCTCAGTGTTGTTCAGAATCACTCTGGGAAAAATAATGACAATTATGAGTTTCATATAGATTTCTGCAATCCCTTTCTGACCATCGTTATATTTATAGTTACAAAGACATTGCAATTGCAGATTTGACCATTACATTTTCTGCAATGGTATTTCTACATGAGACACAATTTCACATACAGTCCAGGTAAAACTGAACTCTACTCTTTACCTGGCTACTGATGTGGGGAAAATCAGGAAGAATGAAAGAGGAAATGGGTTCCCTTAAAACAAATTTGCTGATATGCATATATCCAAACCAACTAACTTCAGTGCTTAATTAGTAAATACTGCATTCTTTCTTAAATCTAAAAACAGGGTAGAAAATTTACTTAAAATGCTTTTGTGAATTAGATTTGATGGTATACAGTTACAACATTTTAAACAATGAAGGGCCAATTCTTTTTTGTTAAAATATGATTTGTAATGTGATAAGAGACTTTCAAATGTGTCACCTGGAGTAGGAAGAATAATACTCCTGAACTTGTTTCATTTGAGTCTCCAGAGCCTTCCAAATATTCATCACTTTGTTCAAAGTATTTACATAGTCAAATTTTCATTTTGAAAGAAGAGAGATTCAGTAAGAAGGTGTGTCTATATTTTATGTGGATACATGAGCACAGTCAATTTGGTTAGAATATGCAACTTTTTCATTGAAGAAAGGAATTTCAAGGAAGTAAGGCAGTAGCATGGCATCATTCTGTGTTTCCTGGCTACTTTCAGAGTTTGGAGCCAAAATAACTGGTGTACAGCTGCATAATGAAGAAGAAAGTCTGTATAGAAATACTAGAAAGCCATGACAGAGAGCCAGAGAACAGATGAAACACAGAAATCATATCTTTTTTTATAGGTAAGTGTGTTTATTTTATTTATTTTATTTTTTTATTTGTTTTAATTAGTTATACATGACAGTACAATGAATTTGACATATCATACATTTGAATCAGATGGGATATAATTTCTCTTTTTTCTGAGTATACAGGTTGCAGAATCACATTGGTCATGCATTCACATATATACACACAATAATAATAATGTCTGTTTCATTCTACTATCCTTCCTATCTCCCCATCCCCTCCCCTCCCCTCCCATCTCTTCTCTCTACCTAATCTAGGGTAATGCTATTCTTTTTTTCCCTCACATCTTCATACATGTATTTTGTGTAACAATGAGGGTCTCCTTCCACCATCCATGCAATTCCCTTGCTCCTTCCCTTTCCGTCCCACCCCTCTTCCCTATGTAGAGGTAATCTTCTTCCCATGCTCTTCCTCTCTTCCCCATTTTGAGTCACCCCCCTTATATCAGAGAAGACATTCCGCATTTGTTTTTTAGGGATTGGCTAACTTCATTTAGCATAATCTGCTCTAATGCCATCCATTTCCCTGCAAATGCCATGATCTTATTATTTTTTTAGTGCCGAGTAATATTTCATTGTGTATATATGCCACATTTTTTTATCCATTCATCCATTGAAGGCATCTAGGTTGGCTGTACAGTCTAGCTATTGTGAATTGTGCTGCTATAAACATTGATGTGGCTGTGTGACTTTTAAAACAAGATATGCATTCATAGAAGGAATAGCCTGCAGCTGTGCCAGGGAAAACTAGCAGGATGTAAGCAATGAATCTCCCTTCTGGAGGGCTGAGGAGAATCTCACCAACCCAATTAGGAAATGGTTAAAAGTAAGAGAGAGACAGTTCTCAAAGCAGAAATTACAAATTGCCCACAGACATATGAAAATTGGTCAACATCACTAGAATTCAAGGAAATACCATTCAAAACTGCATTGACATTTTAAATGCTCCCAGTCAGAATAACACTTATCAAGTATTCAAATAGTAAGTTTAGTGCAGGATGTGGGAGGAAAGTACAATCTTACGCTGTCAGCCTGAAAATTAAGAAACAAGTATGGACATTCCTCAGAATTCTAGGAATATGACTGCCATATGACCCAGCTTCCCCAGTCATTGATCTTAACCCCAATGTATCAAAACCAGTATGTACATGTGATTTGTGAATGTTGATGTTTTAGCACTGCATGTCACAATTATAAAGTTATGGAACCAACTCTAATACTGATCAATAGGAAAATGTATAAGGGAAAAAAGATACTTGGCACTGATTTTGAGCAAATTAGTTATTCATGATACACCACTATGTCAAACTGAATCCCAAATTGTTCACATTAATAGAATGCCCAAAACAGCAAAATCTCCTTAATTTTATAAAGGACAATATTTTAGTGAAAAATAGGAACCTTATGAAGGTTCCTCTCATTTCAAATACAGTATTTTCAGGAAAAGAGACATGGATTTTTTTCAGAGATATCAACCATAATTCTAAATACTGCCAAATCTCCTAGACAGAATGGGACTGCACGGGCAGGAGCCAAGTCACCCCGTATGTTGTAACCACACTTTCTTCCAAGATTGCAGGGAAAAAAATATCATTACTATTTTAACTTTCATAACATGGAACTCTGTCTAAACAGTGGTTATGGATGTACCCATAACAAGTAGTAGGATGGGTGTAGAAGATAAACTGAAACATAGATCAGCTGATAGCCCTGGGTAGCTAGACTTCAGTTCTGTGATCTGCCTAAAGATTAAAAGTTCCTGGCACTTTCGCTGAAACATGTTTGAAGCTCTGTGACAGTAGGTACCAAGGTTATGTCTGGAAGAAAAGTGTCCTCCTGCAGAACAACACACATGTGCCGACTCATAAGGTATGGTCAAGCCATTGAGCTGAGGGGCATTTCAAGTTCTTATCCACATTATCACCACACTGATACTTGTAGACACCCCCCTGGAGATTACAATAAAATCCTGAGGGCAAACAACTTTGAGAAGGGTGCCATTGTAGTAACTATGTGGATGGAACTCTGACATAAACAGTGGTTAACTCACAACAAGCATTTAGAATTAGCATGAGTTTAAAATAGAATCTGAGACATAGATCTGCTGAGAGCTCTGAGCAGCTAGAGCTTTGTCCTGTGGTGTACCTAAAGATTAAAATGTCATGGTACTTTGAAAAATGTGTTTTGAAGCTCTGTGACAGCAAGTGATGAAGTTATTTCTGGTAGAATAGTGGTATCATGCAAAAAAAAAAAATTCACACATAAGCACGAATACCACGTATGGTCAACCCACATAGCTGAGATACATTTGGAATCCTTGTCCACATTTCCACCACTCTAGTGCTTGTAGACACACTCCTGAGAACTACAATAGAATCCTGAGTGGAAACACGTTGTGTGAGGGTTTCATTTTAGCAACTTAGAGGGAGACATCAGAAACTACTGCATGCCTTGCACCTCCAAGACACATAGCCAGATCCCCTCACATGTTTAATAATTGTACTAATTTCTTTCAGAGAAAGGATATGAAATAGGTAGGTATTGTTTGTACATTAACAGAAAAGTACCCATCCTGAATGGTTCATATTCTGTTAATGGGCAGTTTTGTGTCTGAGTTGAGCCTGTATTCTTCTTCGGTCAAGACACTGGAATCTATGAAGAATAATGTATTTTAACTTTCACATGGATGTGAAATTAAATGTTGAGCTTTTGGGAATGAAGCTGTTTTTACATGACTGGGTTCAGTGGCATTGCATTTATGTATGTTCCTAGTTCAACTGTTTATTCCTAAGTCTCCAATTTATCAACCACCATTTAAGTATGTTTACACAGATGAAAACACAAACATTATTCAAAAATATTGGTGGAGCTGCTTATATATAAAATTATATATAATTATATTATATTATAATTATATTATAATATAATTATATTATAATTATATAAAATTGGAATCCATCTTGATTTTTTTAAAATTTTTTTAATATTTATTTTTTAGTTATCGGCGGACACAACATCTCTGTTTTGTATGTGGTGCTGAGGATCGAACCCGGGCCACACGCATGCCAGGCGAGCGCGCTACCGCTTGAGCCACATCCCCAGCCCTCCATCTTGATTTTTAAAGCTATTTTAATGTTCAAGAGAGGTCACATTCTCTATACTTAAATACAAAATTACCATTTCAATAGGCCTAATTTACCTTCTAGAATCAAGAAAAGAGAAGTAATCAGGAATTTTATTTGACACATGTGCATACCTGTTGCTGATTATATCTAGTACCATCAAGCCTCATAGGCTCTTCCTCTGATGACTTGTCCAAATGTGACTCTGCTGACAAATGCACAGATTTACTTAAACTCCTTATAAAATTAGTGTGGATGACAATTTATCCAAATAAAAATGAAGAGCAGTAATGCTCACATAATTTTATTTTCCCAATTATACTTTCATATTAAGCTTGATTTTAGGGGAATATATATATCTGTATATATTCTGTATATATATATATATATATATATATATATATATATATATATATGAATATATCTGTTATTTGAAATTTTTATTGCTGTTTGTGTGTGGGCCTGTGTATTTTACCCAGGGACATGTGTATCCTTGGCAAGGACTATAATGATTATTTAACTCACATATCATTATATTTGGAGACAGAGTGTCTGTAAACCTGATTTGCTAGAAACCGGACAGGGGGCTATCTCAGCCTCTAAAGTACCTGTAATTATAGACATGTCCTTCTGAACCCAGTACATATTGACATCGCTGAGGAGTAATGTTACTTATAAAATACTTCAGAACAGCTCTTGGGGAAACACTAGTCACCATGTACAAAACCTTTAATAATTTACAGGTTGATACACTCAAGGTAAACAAAATTTTACAGAAAAAAAAATTTAAATTTCCATGGAAACAGGAAACATTACAATTTTTACTATCACTTCATTCAAATATTAAATTGTAAACATCCTTTGTACTTTATCTTTGGTGTCCCAACTAACAGATCACATTTCCACCTTAATCAATGAACTCCATGCTGTTTTTTACCCCTTTCCCGTTCTTTTTTTTTCCTATTAGGAATCACTCTTTTTTGTGGATCTTTCATTATTATGCCTGTTATTTCTGACATAAACTAGTTTTGCTTTCACTCAGGCTACCTCAGATATTATCCAGTTTCCATACTGGGTAATAAACATGAGACCTGTAAGGTATTCCTTTTCCCATCTAGTCCATCAGTTCCTGAACATGAGGGTCCTGATTTTACTTAATGTTATTGTCAGCAGTTTTATTTACTTCCACCCATAATTCAGTTTGTGGTAGGAGTTAGAGGAGATAACAGGGACCAGGAACAAAATCTTTTCTAAAAATAGAGATGAATGGAGACTTCAAAGTGAGGCTATTAACCAGAGGAAGACAATGCGAAGAGTTTGGAAATCTGTAAATAGAGAGAGGATTTAAAGGAATATGTAATGAGAACTGCCAGAGGACACTGCAGGCAAAGAGAAGAATCAAGATACAGAGTGAGGTAGAATTTGAAAGATTATTATGAAAGATTACTAGGAAATTTAAGATACTTGGACATCCATGTTCTAAAGAGGCCAATGGTCATATATGTAGTATATACATAAATAGAAGAAGCAAGCACAATGCTATAAGCATGTGACCATGAGGGGCATGTGCATGAATGTAGATGAATAATGAGAAGGCAGTAAGCAGTGCACTAGGAAGTTGATGCAGGCATTATTGGAGGGAATGCTTCCAGAAATACAGAGGATAGAAAGTTTTCAGTGACATGTGTAAACTGAAGATTAATTACATGAACAAAGTAAGAGGCTGGGCCACAGGAATGTTCAATGTGCTTCTGAGTATAACTCAAGGTTTCAAATGAGATTTATAACAAAATGTAGCCACTGTGAATGTTGCTCTCATTTATCATGTAGTTTCTCCTATGGCAATATCTTTCTACATTGAGAAAAGGATTATATTGTAATTCTAGGAGGGTGTCTACAAGCATCAGAGTTGTGGAAATGTGAACAAGGATCCAAAATGCATCTCAGCTGAGTGGGTTGACCATATGTGGTATATCTGCTTAAATGTGTGATTTTCTGCATGCTGCCAGTTTTCTCCCAGACATAACCCTGTCACTTGCTGTCACAGAGCTTCAAACGACATTTTTCAATGAAAGTACCGTGACATTTTAATCTTTAGGCAGACCACAGGACCAAGCTCTAGCTGCTCAGAGCTCTCATCAGATCTATGTTTTAGATTCTATTTTATACCCATGATAATTCTAAATTCTTATTCTTGGTGTCTCCATAACCACTGTTTATGCCATGGTTCAATGTTGTAAAAATAAAATAGAAATGTATGTTTTTTAGTCATATCCCAGGAAGAAAGCCTGTATAAAGTAATTGGAGTGAAGTGTCTCTTGTACTAGTATTCTAATACTGCCTAGGAGATTTGGCAGTATTTTGAATATTGTATGATATCTGCACAAAAATCCAAATTTTCTTTTGCTTAAAATTCTGTGTTTGAATTGAGAGGAATCTACATTAGTTTCCTATTTCTGCTCTAAAATATTTTCCTTTATAATATTAAGGACATTTTTCTGGTACAGTTTTAAATTTTAGGACATTTAGGTTTTCATATACTTTATGGGGATTCATTTTGACATAATGGTGTATTATGAATAGCTAATTTGCTCAAGATCAGTGCCAATTTCCATGTTTTCTTAAAGTCCAGTCTTCTATTGATGGGTATCAGAGTGAGTTCCATAATGTTATAATTGTGACTTGCAATGCTAAAACTTTGAAGTTCATATTGACATGTATAATGATTTTGCTACATTGGGGATAGTATCTAGGAGTGGGAAAAAAGTGGAAAATCTTATTTCAGGATTCTTAGAATCCTGAGGAAACTCCATACTACTTTCCAGTGTAGAAGTCTTAATTTTCACTCTCACTGTGTAAGATTGCACTTTTCCCCCCACATCCTGCACTGCATTTATTATTTGAATACTTGATAAATATCTTTCTGACTGGAGGCATCTGAAATGTCAATGCAATTTTTAATGGTATTTCCTTGAATTCTAGTCATGTTGACCAAGTTTATTGTTTCTGTATACAATTTGTAATGTTTGTTTTGAGAAGAGTCTATCTCCTGTTTTTCTCCATTTTTGAATTGGGTTGGTGAAATTCTCCTCAGCCCACCAGAAGGGTGATTCATCTCTTCCACCCAGCAAGTATTCCCTGGCATGGATATAGACTATTCCATCTATGAATGCATTCCTTGTTTTAAAAGCCATTATTTCTATATTTCATCTGGTCAAAAGCTCTGTGTTGTGGCTTTCCAGTGTTTTCCCACAGCCTTTACTTTTCATTGTGCAGTCATACACAAATTTTTCTTGTTCTAGTCTCTGAAAATAGTCAGTAAACACAACATGTTCTTCTGCCTTACTTCCTTTGGATTCCTTTTAGTTTTTTCTTCAGTGAAAAGTATTGCCTACCCTACACAGATTGAGTAATCACGTTTGTGCACATGAAATACAGACACATTTTCTTTCTGAATTTCTCTATTCTTAAAATGAGATTTTGTATAGGTAAATATTTTGCTGAAAGACATTAATATTTGGAAAACTCTGGTGACTCACATCAGACAAGTTCAAGAGTGTTTAATACCCACACAAGATGATAGATTTGAAAGTGTCTTATTACATGTAGTATCATATTTTAACACTAAACATTCAGCCCTTCCATGTTTAAAATATTGAATCTGTGTAACATTAATTCCATTTCTCATAAGAGTTTTAAATAAATATTCTACTGTGTTTGGTGTTTTTCTGGAAAGTACAAAGTTTACTAGTTGAGCACTAATGTGAGATGTTTTGGATATATGTATATCAGTGATTTTGTTGTTAGGGAACTCATTTCCTCTTTCATTCTTCCTGCTTTTACCCCATCAGTAGCCAGATGAAGAGAGGAGCTCAGCTTCATTTGGACTGCATAGGATAGTGTCTCATATGGAAAGTATTGTTTCACCAAATGTAATGGTCTAATCTCCAATACCAATGACTTCACAATTATAAATATGGGTATCTGTAAAGAAGGATGATGAAATCTATATGCAACTCATTATTATCATGATTTTTACCAGAGTCATTCTGAGCAACATCCAGAAATGTGTGCTTCTACATCTGGTGAGTTCCATCAAAGAGCAAAGAAGAAAATAAATGGACAAGTACATGGTAAGATCCACATAGGATACAAAATGCATTGGAGGGAATATTGCCAAAAAACATATGAACACTAATATACAATAATTGTTCAAAGAATGTGCCTGTTAGATAACTAGTAAAGAAATGGAAGGTAAGAAGTGACATATCTTATTAGGTTTCAACCACATGTTGAATTGGGGGTATTGCTAAAGGAACAGAACTATGAGTTGCATTTAGTTGCATTTAAGACATACTTCTATTACAACTAAATTCAAAATAAGAAAAAGGAGAGAAGAAGCAGGAATGAAGACTGAGAAAGGCAGTGAGTACACAGAGAAAAAAGGAAAAAGAATCATTTGTACTCAGGAGAAGTTGCAAACTTCAAGCCACAAATGAGAAGGGAAAAGAGCAGGGTTTTCAAAATGTGAGAAGGATTTGAGTTTCAAATTGCAAAGATGAATGAAGGGAAGAGTAAAACTTTCCCAACCTTCCTGACTTATTCAGAGTTGAAAAAGAATTTAAGAGTAATGACCTGATCCCACAAAGATAAGTTCATTTACCATAAATGATTAGGCATATATACAATTTAGTGACAGGCAACATGTTGCTACACCCTAGGACAAAAATGTAGGACAGAAACAGCAAATGGAAAAGTAGAAAGAAATATGAATGGGTACTGAGCATTTCCCAAATCCACAGGTATCTAAAATTAACTTTGAAAAAAAATGACACTGGAACTCTAGAACTGTAAGAAATCATCTTTTGGGAACCATATTCAAAATCTTATTCTGACTCAGCAGATCTTGGCTTCTACATGTCCATTACATTCTAAATTGATTCCAATGATTCTGGTCTACAGACAACATGATTTTCTATACATGAACAGCTATTGGTTCATACAGTAGAGGACACAAGCAGATTAAGTGCAAATATAAACCTTGCTTTATTCTGAGCATGTTTCTTGAGAACTAGGAGGGACTCCAAAGTCTTAGATGAAGAATTTGTATTACTAAAATAAATTTGTTACATTGGCAGGCAAGAAGGAGTGGCAAAAATTCATACATAGAATGTAAAATGGAAGAGCTAAGAAGAAAGGAAAATGAGGGAAGTACAAAGAATTTACATAAGAAATATGAGGAAATGGAGAGCATGTTACTCCGCTCTTTTCAGTTTGTCTGCTTTCAAACTATATCTGGTGTAGAGACAATTGAAACTAGTGGGGATTCGAAGATTCAGGACAACATACAGCTACCAATTTCTCTTCTCTGTATCTAGTAGGCACCACAATATGTGGGGCATCCATGTGTGTTACTCGGGTGAACAACATTACATTTTTGAAGAATTTGTTGTTTTAAAGAAGGCTAATATTTCTATTCATATTGATCTTATTATTATCCTTAATATGTTTGTTTTTATCATTATTTTATTGTTGCTAGGTTGAAAAACCAATTCCATGGCATGCCAGGAATGCATGACATTACTGAGATAAATTCTGAAATCTAGAGTGCCAATGTTGTGATGAACCAGAACTTTTATGCAAATACTTTCCTCAAATATCAACACTGTTACTCTGAATGTATTTACCAATTTCTTTAAAACACAATAGTTTATTAATATCTGATAATTCTGCAAGCTTTCAGAACAGTTTTCCTTTTGGATTATCTTGTCTGAACTCTTTATGCTTTATAATAAACACATTGTCTGCATAGTTGTGGGACCACTATATTCACACAAGAGAGGAAAAATAAACTTAATGTTGGTTAAACCAGATGATGAAGGAAATAAAGAGGCACCAGTTTCCCACATGGGTATGAATCACATATCTATGTATATTAGCTGTTATTGTAAACACTATATCTGAGCTAATTAGGTAAGAAAACTCTCTCGGATGAGCAAAAAATATAGCTTCCCCCAGAATCTCAACACAATATCGAACTTGTTAATTATAAGGTAAATGAAGGACAGGAAACATATTTATAATAAAATGGATTCAATGATTCTGATATAATTCACTCAAGATATCTGCTGCCATATTTCCAATTCAGCTTTGACATTGAACTTCTAACGGTCCTTCTCACCTCCTCTGAATACAGATCACTGTGCTCTCCAGCATTATGCATCTTGAATTGTTGAATATATTAATATTTTTGTATAAATGGTCATTGCAAAATTGATTTTACCTTTGAAAATTTAACTGCAAATTTTTCTAAACACATATTTATGATTTTGATTTAGTACCTTTGAGTCTTGTGGCTTTACTCAACACATATGTAATTTATTTTACTCCTTTCCTATAAAATAGATCCATTATTTGCTGGAGAACAGTTTTTCCCAGAAATTTTGAGTAAGAGTTGTAAATCGAGAATATACTTGCAAATACCAATGAAATGTTTGCTCATATTTCTGTGACATGTTTTGGTTGTTTATCATTCTTCTCAATGATGTGCACCGAATGAGATGCTTTTGCATGCTAAGCAGTTGCTCTACAACTGAGCGTCTACCACAGATCTTTCTGATCCTCTGTGGGCTTTGTACATACATATTTCAGGTTCCTACATGAGTTTTCTCAATGTAGAAAGATTAAAATATGTCCTAATAATTTTATTATAACCAAGCCTTCTTTTTTTAGCCAGGTACATATTTTTTTCCTACTCCATGTCTTCATTTTGTGGTATTCTAGAGATTGTTTAAAATATATATTTCATTTATAGATGATAAACATTTTTCTTTAAGGTTTGGTTGTTGTTGAAGTATGTTCCCTCCCCCTGAAAGAGATACTGGTGAGTGAAATAGCATGTAGAACATGCTCATTTGTGGACAAGGTGCTGAGATATAACCCCTGCCCAGGACACATCCAAAGGAAAAATTTGCATGCTACAAGGTTCCACATGTAACCAAGGAAGGGAAATCCATCCAAATGCATGGAAATCCTCAACCTATGAACATCAACATCATGAGAAAAGAAGGCAAAAACACACCACCAAAATTTCCAAATAACTGCATCCACTAAAGATAAAACATAAATATGGTTTAAAATCCATGAGAGAGGTAAGATGAATATGTTTAATAATTGTATTGATTTCTTGCATGGGAAGGATATATAATAGGGAGATATTCTTTGTACCCTAACAGAACAGGACCCATCATGAATGGTTCATATTCCATTAACAGGTAATTTGTGTTGATTTCATTCTATTGCTCCCTTGATCTAAAAATTCTAGTCCAAGGAGAATTATGTCTTAAACATTGGCATGGGTGATAGGTAATGAGAAACAAAAATCTTGAGCCTTTAGGAATGATGGTCTTTTCACATAAACGAGTTCTGTGATCATTGAAGTTTTGTATGTTCCTTGTTTCAACCCATTATTTCTGGGTCTCCAGTTTATCACATTAAAGAATGTCACACAAATGAAAACAATTGTTATTCAAAAATATTGGCTCAACTGCTAGCGTAAAGTTTATTTTTAAGCTGCCATGGCTTCTAATACTACTTTCATGTTCATGAACAGTTAAATTCTTTTAAATATTAAATTACAATATTTAGGTCCCTAAAGAGTATTCTATGAGATCAATTCATTTGTTGTCATTTACCTTCTAGAAGCAAAAAAAAAAAAAGAAAGAAAAGAAAAAGAAAGAAGTAATCTGGGAAGTTTAAATTGGCACGTGTACATACCTATTGCAAGCTATTATCAGTGCCATTATGCCTCTGTTGCTCTTCCTCTGATGGCACATCAAAATGTGACTCTGGTGACATATGCACAGATTTAAACTACTTAAAAATATAGACTAACGTTTATACACATAAAAGTAGTAGTTTTATGTAATATTATTTTTCCGAATATGGCTTTAAATAAAGCTTAATTTAAGATAAATATTACTATGGTCTGAAATTTTTATTGGAGTTTCTCTGGGTTCCTATGGATTATATGATCATATATAATCATACCAGGAACTTCTACATATTTGCCAAGATCTATAGAGCTAACTTTGAATCCCAGACCTTTATTTGTATGGAGACAGAGTTTCTGTAAATTCCCTGGTTTTCCAGAAACTTAATATGGGCCTACAATTACAGATGTGCACCTCTGTACCTAGTACATATGGAGATCATTGAGGAGTAATTTTACTAATGCTTCGTGAGGGGACACTAGGTGTCACAATGTAGAATGCCAGAATGCCTATTATAACTCAGAGGTTAATCCACTCAAGGTAAAATAAAATTTCACAGAAAAAAAATTTGCATGACCATAAAATCAAGAAATATTACACTGTTTTCTATTGCTTTGTTCAAAGAGTAAGTTTAAAAAATCACGCTGTACATCATTTTGGATTTCCCAAATAAAAATGATCACACTTACACCTTTATCAATGAACTCCATGTTTCTTTTTCTTTCCTTTTTCTTCTCTTTATCTGTTAGGACTCACTCTGTTTTGTGAAACTTCCATGATTATGTCTGTTATTCCTGACAAGAACTGAAATTACTTTCTCTGGAATTACCTCTGATATTGGCCAACTTCTATACTGGGTAATAACCGTGTGACGTGTGATTTATTCCTTTTCCTGTTTAGTCCGTCAGTTCCTGGATTTGAATGGACCAGTTTTATATCACATTGGTGTCAACAGCTTTATTTATTTCTATGGACAAATGACTTTGTCGTAAGGGTTAGAGAAGATAACAAATCCCAGTGACGATATATTTCTAGAGGTAAGGATGAATGGAAACTTAAAAAGTGGGGTCATCAGCCTGAGGCAGGAAATGAGAAGAGCATGGAAAGTTTGGAGACAAATTTCAAACCATAGTAATATTGACCTTAGATATTTAATTAACATTAAATAAATAACATGGCATAGAGAAAAGGGTTAAATGGGAACATGTTTCTCTGACAATATAGGGATTGCTAAGGAGAACTGCCAGAGGACAGTGCAGCAGAGAAAGGGATCAAGATACAGAGTTTGTACAATTTCTATCATGAAAGTTTTCTAGGAAAGGTAAGATGCTTGGATATCCACATTCTAAAGAGGGCTGATGGTCATACATGCAATACATGCATAAATAGCTGGAACAATCTCAATGCTATGGGCAGTTGAACATGAGGAGCATGTGCATGAATGCAGTTGAATAATGAGAAGGCAGAAGTGCACTAGGAAGTTGATTCAGGCCTGAATTGGTGTGTGTGGGGGTCTTTTCAGAAATATTAGAAAAATTTCAGTGACTTGTGATAATGAAGGTTGACTGAATGAGAAAGAAAGAAGCTGGGCCCCAGGAATGTGAGATTCTGCACCTGACTGTTACTCAAGGTTTCAAATGAGATATGTAATAAAACATACCACCTGTGAATGTTGATTTCTTCTATCATGTACTTTCTCCTATGGCAATATCTTCCTATATTGAGGGAACTTCTTTAGGAAATTTTTGGGCTTTTTTTGAAATTTGGATATATACAAAACCCACCAGAGAATCAGAGAGGTCTGTGGGAGAGGTTCAGCAGGAGAGAAACTGCTTAGTATGCAAAAGGATCTGGTTCAGTGCCCACCATTAAGATGAAAATAAACAAACAAAACATGTCACAGAAATATAAGCAAACATTTCATCAGTATGTGCAAGTATATTCTCAACTCACTACTTAGTTGAAGAGTTAATTTCCTCATGCTTTTACAGAAATATTTTAGAACTTGGATGCAATCATCAATACATATGTGTTGAGCCAAATCCTCCCAACACATTGAGCAAAAAATATACATCATGAATGGTGAGTTTGATATCATTTCAAAATATTTAATATAGGTTTCCCAAAGAAAATAGTTACCTGATTTGAGTGTCCATGAAGTCTTCTTCCATTTTTCCTTTTTTGGAAGAGAATCTTTGCTTATGATCGTAGGCTTGATGTGCTTAGAAATAAGATATTATGTAAATGTTTTACATTGTATCTAGCATGTATTTTAATAATGTAACATAAACAAAGAAGTTGAATTACCTTTCTGGTAATTCTGAAATACTAAAAAGGAAATGAGAAAAATATTCAACAAAATCTGAACATAACAAAACTACCCACATATTCCTACTGAATGAATATAGACCAGAGTCCTGGTGGTTATCAATGATGAAGACTACTTTAGCTTTCGGACTTCTGTATTTGTATGTGATTTATTGTTGAGTATGGCCACAAGACTGAAATGTACTAAATGTAAATTGGGTTTTGTAAAATTTGCAGCTAAGTTTCCTATGGTAAAATCATGTTTCAATGACCAAAAATACAGAAACATTGTTTTAAATACTAATGTCAAAGTGCAGAATGCTGCAGAGCACATCATCTGTATTCACAGGAGCAAGGAAGGAACCTGAGATGTTCAAAGTCAAAGCTGAATTAAAATATGGCAGTACATATCTCAAGTGAAGCCTATCAAAAATATATAGGTCATTTTATTGTAAATATGTATCCTGTTCCTCATTTTTCTTATAATTACTAAGTCCAAAATTTTTATAAGATTCCTGAGAAAGGTGTACTACATTTCTCATTAGAGAGAATTTTCTGAGCTAGCTCAGATATGTTATTAGAATAACAGCAAATACATGTATGGGTGTTTTATCATACCCATGTGGGAAACTGGTTCATCTTCTTTTCCAGAATCCTTTTTTTAAACCAACATCTTGTTTCTTTTTCCACTCTTTTGCAAGATACTGGTCTCACATCCAATAAAAAATTATGATAAAGCACAGAGATTACAATCGGCAGGGAAAGTATTCTGAAAACTTGCAGAATTATTAGATATCAATAAGCTATTGTATTTCAGTCATTAGTATGTACACTGAAAATATGAGTCTTGCTATTCGAAGATAAATTACAAACAACTTATAGTTTAAAAATGACTCTGGGATGGCATATCTAGACAGCTTTTTGTATTTTTCTGAAAGACCTAATTGATCAGAAAATTAGCTATCTAGCGTTCAGAAATTAACTCAGTGATAAGAGTGAATTTCTGACATGCTCAGGAACATCCAACTCAACAACATAATGATAAAACAATAATAATAAGGACAATAATAAATAAAATGAAAATATTTTCTGTCTAAAAAACAACCAATATTTCAAAAATGCTTGCTTGCTTATCTGAATGACTCTTATGGATGCTGTATTCATCATGGTGCCTAATAGATATGGTGGAAAGAAATTGGTAGATGCATGTTGCACTGATTCTTCTAGTCCCTACTGGTGCAAATCATCTCTGAACTAGGAATACTATCAACTTTGGTTTGAAGGAAGACACCCTGAAAACACTATATAACATTCTCTAAGTTTTCTCATTTTCCTCAGTAAAATTTTCCTAGTTTTCTCATTTCCTCTTTGGTCCCTCCCTCCCTTTCTCTTCCCTTTAGCTTTGCCCAAGTAACCTCTAGAGCTGGGAGCTTGATTTTTTACATTTTACATTCTTTGTATGAGTCACTTTCACCCCCTCTGGCCTGTCAATATGGCAAATTTTTCTTAGAAATATGATGTCTATGTCTTTATCTTTTGAACTCTTCACACTTCCCAAGTGACATGCTCAGAATGAAAGCAAGATTTATGCTGGCACTTGATCTGCTTGTGTCCTGAATTGTAGGAACAAATATCTGTTCATTTATATTTCCCAAATGGACATCCTATTAGTGGCTCCAAAATATGCTATCTGCAGATTAAGATCTTTGGAGTCACCTTAGAATATAATTGACATGTAGAGGCAAAGACCTGCTGAATAAGAATGAACTTTTAAACCTGGTCCACAAGAGATGATTCATTAAAGTTTCAGGCTTCCATAGTGAACTTTTTTGGCTTCCAATACCTCTACCTTAACTTGAATGTAGCTTTGTGTTTCTCCCTAGGATTTCCCCCTCAAAGTGAAAGTTTAGAAAGAGCAGTAATCTTTCCAAAGTGAATTTTAGGTATCTGTGGATTTGTGGATCACTCCACAACCATTCATACTTGTTTCTAATTCCCTTGTTTATTTTTCTGCCCTGTATACTTTTTGTAGGTAGTCCCAACATCTTTTTATCACTAAATTTTACACCTTTATAATCATTTGTGGTAAACAAAATTAGCACTGTGGGGTCACTTCTTCAGCCCTCAATTTTGTGAGTAAGTCAAGAGGAATGGGAAATTTTTACTCTACCTCTAATTTAATTTTGGAAATGGAAACTCACAAATTCTTCCACACATTGAAATCCCTGCTTTTTTTCCTTCTTATATATGATTTGTTTTTGGTTTTTTGGTTTATTTTTTTTTATTTTTTATTTTTTTTTATTATTAGTTGTTCAAAACATTACAAAGCTCTTGACATATCATATTTCATAAAATTGATTCAACCAGATTATGAACTCCCATTTTTACCCCGTATACATATTGCAGATTCACATCTGTTCCACATCCACTTTTTTACATACTGCCATACTTGTGTCTGTTGTATTCTGCTGCCCTTCCTATCCTCTACTATCCCCCCCTCCCCTCCCCTCCGCTCCCATCTTCTCTCTCTACCCCATCTACTGTAATTCATTTCTCTCTCTTGTTTTTTTCCCCTTTCCCCTCACTTCCTCTTATATGTAATTTTGTATAACAATGAGGGTCTCCTTCCTTTACCATGCAATTTCCTTTCTCTCTCTCTTTCCCTCCCCCCTCTAGACCCTGTTTAATGGTGATCTTCTTCTCATGCTCTTCCTCCCTATTCTGTTCTTAGTTGCTCTCCTTATATCAAAGATGACATTTGGCATTTGTTTTTTAGGGAATTGGCTAGCTTCACTTAGCATAATCTGCTCTAGTGCCAACCATTTCCCTACAAATTCCATGATTTTGTCATTTTTTAGTGCAGAGTAATACTCCATTGTGTATAAATGCCACATTTTTTATCCATTCATCTATTGAAGGGCATCTAAGTTGGTTCCACAGTCTAGCTATTGTGAATTGTGCTGCTATGATCATCAATGTAGCATTATCCCTATAGAACGCTCTTTTAAGGTCTTCAGGGAATAGTCCAAGAAGGGCAATAGCTGGGTTAAATGGTGGTTCCATTCCCAGCTTTCCCAGGAATCTCCATACTGCATTCCAAATTGGCTGCACCAATTAGCAGTCCCACCAGCAATGTACAAGTGTACCCTTTTCCCCACATCCTCGCCAGCACTTGTTGTTGTTTGACTTCATAATGGCTGCCAATCTTACTGGAGTGAGATGGTATCTTAGGGTGGTTTTGATTTGCATTTCTCTGACTGCTAGAGATGGTGAGCATTTTTTCATGTACTTGTTGATTGATTGTATGTCCTCCTCTGAGAAGTGTCTGTTCAGGTCCTTGGCCCATTTGTTGATTGGGTTATTTGTTATCTTATTGTTTAATTTTTTGAGTTCTTTGTAAACTCTGGATATTAGGGCTCTATCTGAAGTGTGAGGAGTAAAAATTTGTTCCCAGGATGTAGGCTCTCTATTTACCTCTCTTATTGTTTCTCTTGCTGAGAAAAAAATTTTTAGTTTAAGTAAGTCCCATTTGTTGATTCTTGTTATTAACTCTTGTGCTATGGGTGTCCTATTAAGGAATTTGGAGCCCGACCCCACAATATGTAGATCGGAGCCAACTTTGTCTTCTATCAGACGCAGAGTCTCTGATTTGATATTAAGCTCCTTGATCCATTTTGAGTTAACTTTTGTGCATGGCGAGAGAAAGGGATTCAGTTTCATTTTGTTGCATATGGATTTCCAGTTTTCCCAGCACCATTTGTTGAAGATGCTATCCTTCCTCCATTGCATGCTTTTAGCCCCTTTATCAAATATAAGATAGTTGTAACTTTGTGGATTAGTCTCTGTGTCCTCTATTCTGTACCATTGGTCCACCCGCCTGTTTTGGTACCAGTACCATGCTGTTTTTGTTACTATTGCTCTGTAGTATAGTTTAAAATCTGGTATCGCTATGCCGCCTGATTCACACTTCCTGCTTAGAGTTGCTTTTGCTATTCTGGGTCTTTTATTTTTCCATATGAATTTCATGGTTGCTTTATCTATTTCTACAAGAAATTCCATTGGGATTTTGATTGGCATTGCATTAAACCTATAGAGAACTTTTGGTAATATTGCCATTTTGATGATGTTAGTTCTGCCTATCCATGAACAGGGTATATTTTTCCATCTTCTAAGATCTTCTTCTATTTCTCTCTTTAGGGTTCTGTAGTTTTCATTGTATAAATCTTTCACCTCTTTTGTTAGGTTGATTCCCAAGTATTTTATTTTTTTTTTTGAGGATATTGTGAATGGGGTGTTTTTCCTCATTTCCATTTCAGAAGTTTTGTCACTGATATACAGGAATGCCTTTGATTTATGCGTGTTGATTTTATATCCTGCCACTTTGCTGAATTCATTTATTAGTTCTAGTAGTTTCTTTGTAGACCCTTTTGGGTCTTCTAGGTATAGAATCATGTCGTTCACAAATAGTGATAATTTAAGATCTTCTTTTCCTATTTTTATGCCTTTAATTTCTTTTGTCTGTCTAATTGCTCTGGCCAGTGTTTTGAGAACTATATTTAATAGAAGTGGTGATAGAGGGCATCCCTGTCTTGTTCCAGATTTTAGAGGGAATGCCTTCAATTTTTCTCCATTCAGAATGATGCTAGCCTGAGGCTTAGCATAGATAGCTTTTACAATGTTAAGGTTAGTTCCTGTTATCCCTAGTTTTTAGTGTTTTGAACATAAAGGGATGCTGTACTTTGTCGAATGCTTATT
>NW_026694998.1:0-27610 GCF_021218885.2 Marmota monax | reverse complement strand
TTTTTTTTTACTGAAATTGACCTTTATTTTGTACTAAAACTTTTTGATACAAAGTAATATTTTAGTACAGAACATCCCAGGCTGTCAGATCCGTACCTGCCTGCACACCGCCCATCACAGACCGATCTGCCTGCAACGTAGAAAAACAGCATGCAAGCAATGCCTCGAGAATGGTCTACACTTTTTCTCAGTTGTCTGAGCCAGAAAACTTGTACCTGGAAAACAAAGGACAGCACTGAGGACTAAGACTTGTTTCTCTTTTGAACAGCTGTGCAAGAAAATATATCCCTTTAAAAAAAAAATGTCAGTAATGACTAAACTACAATCTAGTTTCTAGAATTACAAAGAATCAAATCAAAGACACCTTGCTATTAAAATGAAATGTTAGGAACAGTATTAAAATATAGGTCCTACCCCAAGGACACTTACGTGGAGCCCGGTACAGTACCTATTAACAGGACACACCATTTAAGGAGGAACCACATCAAATCTTCAGCCAGATTCGCCCGGCATGGGAAGTGCAAAGGAAAGAAAACGAGAGAAGCCCAACTGAGCCCAAAGTAACTCGACAAAGGCCAAAGTCAGGCCCATGCTGTGAGCCCTGGGACAAAGATGAACAAGGTCGCAGGTTTTCTTTTTAGATATTCAATAGTGGCTAAGCTAACCATTAAACTCCCCCTACAAGCTCTCATTCAAACATCTGAAACGTGAATGTTTTCACATCCAAAAGAACGGATGCACCTGCCCTGCTCCACGAAGCTGAAAAAGGCTGACGGGGCTCTCAGAACTTTGAGGGGAGCCATGGCACACGGCCACCCTTGCTTGACACCCTGCCTAGGACCCAGCCCTGTGGCTGAGACAGACGGGGACATGATGGACCAGACAGAATGTTCAAATAACAAATACAGCTGGAGAAGAGACCGATGTGCGCTTGGGGGGTGGAGAAACAGGAGGGAAAGGCCAAGAGGCGAGTTTGTGAGGATGCCCAAGCTGCCCTCCCGGGTATGGGAGGAAAACACAGCGCTGGTGAGTTGACCCCACCCAGGCACTGGTTCTGCCATCTCCAGCAGTCTGAGCACCTGAAGTGACGAAGTCCTTCCAGGAGAGGTACCACCTCTGAGGAGCAGGGAGTCTGCTGAAGCTCTGGTCCCACTGACAAGAACCTCCTGAGGCGGGCAGCCCGCCCCACCCCCCAACCCCGTGATGTTCCAGGGTCATTTGGGGAACAAAAGCAACAGGGGGCAGAAGGGGTGGGGTGGGCACCAGCAGCATGGGGCGTCCTCGTAAACATAACCACCAGATACTTAGAAAAGGCTTGTAAACTTGTGATCTAAAAGGCTCTCTGTGCAGCATCACTGATTGGCTGGCTATAGGAAGGTGGGTGTTGTACCCCTCTATCAAATCTTTTGCGTTTTTTGCTTTGTTTTGTCTTAAAGCACATGTGAGAGGAGCAGTCTGCTGGCCTGGGCCCAGATCCTAGCTGCCAACCCCCTCTGTCTACAAAGGAGGGGCTTCTGGAGTCCTGGTTCTGGATTCTTCCCCTGCATGTCCTTAAACAGGCCCATCTCTGTTTTCAGTTGCTGGAGAAGAGCGAGCTGGTCTCCCCACCAGTGGGCCGGTCCAGCGGCCTCCTGGTGCCCACTTCCCCTAGAGCGGGCAGGCAGGGATCCACAGGACTTTACTTTGTTCTTGATTGACGGTTGCCAAGATCTGAGTGCAAATGCTTGACAGGGCTCCTCCCTGGACGACCCCTGTGAAGTACCTGCTGTACTCCTGTTCAGTCTTCTGAGCTGTCTCGAACTGCTTTTTGGAATGCCTCTGTGTCACCTTGTCCCTCAGGTAGATGGGGTCTCTCTGCTCCTTGATGTGCTTGGCACTCTTATAGTGGATGAAGATGACGATAGGGTAGATGTGCATGTGGTGCAGGTGCTCGATGGCATGGGGAGCGAGGTCCAGGAGGCAGTGTCGGTTCTTTTCTGTGATCTCCTTTATTGAAGCCACCGTGGTCACATCAAAATGGCCACTCCTCCGCTTGTAGTCGACAAACAGGCAGTCTTTAACGCCCCGCTCAATGGCCTGCTGGGAGGCCTTCATCACCTCCAACTGGCATCTGCAGAACTTGCCAGGAGCCTCATTTATCAGCATTTCCTTCACCGCATCCAGCAGAGGCCCCAGAATCAGGACAGGCCTCAGAGAGGTGCAGTCCACCTTCTGGACCCGCTGATAGGCCAGACTCACTGAATCTTCAAAGAGCGGGAGGGAGTCATTGGAGAAGGTGTCCAAGGCCAGGAGGTCTTTCCTGTCTTTGGACCCACTGCGTTTGTGCTTGTGCTTCCTTCAAAAGAAGGACGGGCGAGCGGCTGCTGACAGCGTCTTGGCGGCGCTACTGTCATCTTTGACCTCAGACATGCTGAGCCTCCTGGAGAATTCTTGGTCCATCACATATTTGCTGGGAATCTGCCCACGCTGGATCTTCTGGGTGTTCCCATCCAGCTGTCACGCCATCCAGGACCCGAACGTGCCCTGGGGCAAGGTGTCGTCCACGTAGAGAATGTCGTCCTTCCTAAAGCTCAGCTCATGCTCCACCTCCACCAGCCGGTCATACAGGGCCCTGATGTAGAAGCTGTCACCAGGCAGGCCCTTGATCCTGGTGAACTCCTCTGGGCAGTACTGCACCTTCAGGCGGACACTGTCTTTGGGCTTCAGCATCTCCACATAGACCTCCTCCACCATCTTATTGGCTCACATCCAGGTTGCCATACTCGAGGATCAGGTCCCCTGGCACCAGGCCATCGGGACCCCTGGCAGGACTGTCATCCTCTACTTCGGCCACAAACACCCCGTGCAGGTTCCCACCACACAAATGCACTCCAAAGTCCAGTTGGGACTTCTTGATGAAGACAATGCGTGGTTCCGGGGTCTTCTTGTTGGCATCTCCCATGATCCTGGAGCAGGGTGTGCTCTGCTTGGCTGGGGGTGTGCCAGAACCCTCATTCTGCTCCATGAGTGGATCAATGACAGAGGGGTGCTCTGGGGTGGTGCTACCACTGCCCTGGAGAGTGGCATGGGCACCGGCAGGGTCCAGGTGGGACCTGGAGCAGGAGTAGCTGCCAAGCTGGTGCATATGTGGGTTGTACTGGGCCAGGATGGTGATGGTGTCACACTGCTGCCCTATGATGAGCCGGACCTGCTGCTCTGTGGCACTCTGCAGGTTAATGCCATTGAACTCAAGTAACTGGTCCCCATACTCAAAACCAGCCTGGTGGGCAATGCTGCCCGTGGTCACTTTGGAGACGTAGATGCCACCCTTCTCTCCACTCACAATGGAGATGCCCAAGGGCTCTGAGCCCTTCTGTACCTTCACATGGCATGGTTCCTCCATGTAAGGCCTCTCCTTCCTCTGTTCCTCGAGGGACGCAGGGTTGACAGCAATCCTGGGCAATGTAGAGGCAGAGGTCTGGGACTGGCTACAAGTGGACAGGGTGTCAATGTTGAGGGGCGACTGTGGAGGGGTGCTGCATTCGGAATGTGACAATGAACCTCTGTCAGAGCCCATGACAGACCGAGGGTACCTCGGCGTTAATGGGATCTTAATGTGTTCTGCCTTGAACTGCAAGTTACTGGAAGACCGGAGGCAGGCGCTGGAAGGCAGCGAGTTGGACCAATGGGAGGCTCTCATCTCAGCATTGTCACTGCTGGCCCTGTGGCTGAGGTCCAGGCTCAGGCGGCCCTGGTGCTGGACACTGGGAGGCAAGCCCTGGGGGCCAGCATCTCGGGGCACAGGGGCCAACCCTATGGCTGCGCACAGTGTAAATGGGGTTCCGCGGGATGGAGCTCACAGCAGTGCTGGGAGTCATGCTCCGGGGAACAGTTCCCACGAATGGCCTGTTGGGGTAGAGCGTGTGTGTGTGGGGGGGTTCCCATGCCGGCTGGAATGCCCTGGTGAGTAAGGGGACCACTCCTGCACCTCGGAGGAGAGCTCTCCACTAGCTGGGATGCACTTCTGCTCCTCCAGGAATTGAGCAGGAATCACTACCCGAGCAAGCTTGGGCCGAAAACTAGGCGCAGACTTTGGCTGGCGGTGCTTCTGCCCCAGCTCATCTGCCTTCTGGGAAGAGAGGTCCTCATCAAAGAACTTCTTGGCTGGCAGGTAGGAGGAATCCCCATTCCATTCAGGGTAGTAGCTGGAGGCGATGGGGACCCTGGCCTTGCGAGGGGGTGATGCATGCATAGGTTCTCCGAGGTCAGTGTCCGGGGGCGGGGCACCTGGTGGGCTGGTAGATGGAGAGCTGCCCACCAGTGTGGCCTCTGACTCAGAACTGGTTTCCAGTCTGCTGGAACTTGATGGAGTCGCTTCTCCTGGGGGGCTTTGGGGGTGTCAGAGGCCCCATCCTCTTGGAGGGCTTGGGGGGAGTGAATAGGCCCAGGGCCTGGGAGCAGTCTATTTTGGGGAGCGTCTGGGGACGTTTAAAAGTCTTTGGGTCAAAGATAGACTTTCTTTGCTTTGGCTTGTTGTAAACGGAGAGCTCCGGCCCTGCTGTGGAGCGGAGCACCGGCCTTGGGCCAGGTCGCACTGCGGTTGGAGCCCTCAGCATCCACCTTGTCCAGAGGAGCATCCACCACCCCACAGGGGCCCACCTCGGTCTCAAATGGCAGCAGGGGCCGCCTGCTCCGCATGTCCACCAGCCCTTAGCCACGTTCCCCAGAGGCATCGGAGTGGAAGGAGCTCAGGCTGCGCTCAGAGGTGCTGGGACAGGTCTGGGGGGAGACTGGAAAGGGGCCCCCAGGGAACGGTTGTGTAGAAAGGAGGTGCTGCCTCGGGGAGGCCCTGGCTCCTTCCTGTCTTCCAGCCCAGCACAGAAGAGCTCCGTCTGCGTGGAGCTGTGGTGCTGCATCAAGTTCCGCTTGTGATGAGCCTGGGCCTCCAGGCCATGGGTCCGAAGACTCAGCATCTTATCAGAGTCCTTGAGGTTTTCAAAGATGTTCTGGCCGCTCCATGAGGGAACACCTTCAGGAGGGAGAGGGTCAAGGAGTCCTGGCAACTACGCAACAGAGATTCACATTCATTCAGGGACTTGTTGTCCAGTGCAATGCCATTGATCGCCACAATCCTGTCTCCCACATCGAGGGACCCTTCTTTGGTAGCAGGACTTCCAGGTACCACAGCAGCAGCATACACTCCACTCTCCAGACTGATGCCGCTGTCTTTCTGTCCACTGAGGTTTATGTGCAGGGGTGTGACCACCTTCCCATCCAGGGACTTCCTCCACCACATGACCATGTTGATGGCCCCCTCTCCATTGAGGAGGGCCTTGATGGCCTGCTTCTTGTCCTTGATGAGGTCCACATTGTTGATTCTCAGCAGCCAGTCATTGACCCTTAAGCGGCCATCAGCAATGCTTCCTTTGTCCACTTTCGTGACAAATATGCCACAGTCCCCTGGGAAACAAGGCTCATTCACACCTTCTGCCATGTCAAACCTAAGTGCCTTCAAGTCAAAATCCTCTGTCTCCCTTTCAAACTCGATGACTTCTGTTTCCCATTCCATGGAATCTGTAATGAGTCATGGGAGCTGTGGGCCATCAGCTGCCGGAACCAGGCCTCCTTCTCCAACTGGGATTCCATCTGCTCTTTGAGCTCCTTAAGCTCCCGGCTGACGTGGTTCTTCTGTTTCCCAGTGTCATCCAGGCTGTGCAGGGCCTCAGCCGGCTCACTCACTGCAGGGTCTCCCTCCTGCCGCAGGTTGTCACACAGTGTCCAGATGCTGTCGGGCTCCAACACAATCTTGTACCGCTCCTGGAAGGCCCAGCCCCAGCGGCACTCGGCCACATCGGCCTCCTGCAGGGCTTCCTTCAGCTCCTGGCACTGAGCCTTGCACTGCTTTGGAAGGATCTCCACCTCCTTGTTGGCCCTCCCAGCATCCATTGTAACAGTGTGTTTGATCTGCCGCAGTGCCTCCATCTCCTCGCTGGCCGCCTTCTTCTCAGATGTGCTGCTCTTGAGCTTGGACTCGGCCAGCTCCACCTCTGTCTGCAGCTTGTCCAGCTCAGAGATGACCTGGTCACGCTCGCTCATGATGAGCTTATACTCGCTGCACACCGCGTCCTGCTCCTCCTTGTACTTCTCCGACTCCTTTGCGGTTTTGACCTGCGTGGTCCTCAGCTCCATCAGCTCTGCCTGGAGCAGCTCCATCTCCCACTGCAGGTCCTTGTTCTGGGCTGTGGCCTTGTTCAGCTCATGGTGAATGGCCTCGAACCTCCTCAGGGACAGGGCGCACTGGTGCTGCAGCTGGATGGCCGTGTCCCTCTGCTGGGTCAGCATCTCCGTCTGCTTCAGCAGGCACTGGTTGTCCTCGCCCAGCTGCTCCAGGCGGCTCAGGTCTGAGTTGTGAATGGCGACCTTCTCGCTGTACCGCTTCCGCAGGGCGTCGTAGTCCTTCTTGACCCCCTCCAGCTTGTCCATGGCCGTGTAGTACAGCTTGTTGAGGATCGCTGATGACCCGTTGTGCTTCAGCACCTGCTGCGGCTGCGCCCGGAGGTCTCCGATCTCCTTCTGGTCCTCTTCATGGAGCCGCTTCATGTCTTCCCAGGACTGCTGCAGTAGGTTCCGCTCCCGCAGCAGCTGCCCGTTCTCCCGCCTCAGCATGTCCACATCATCCTTCAGCTGAGTCTGGTCACTCAGGAGCCGGCTGTGGAGTGTGTGGTAGAAGTCGGTCTCCTTGGCCACCTCCTCGCACCTCTTCAAGGCATTGGTGTGCTGGTTCTGGAGACTCTGCAGGTCCGACGTGGCCCGCACACACTGGATCTTCAGCCTCTCCTAGTCAGGATTCAGTCTGTGGTAGGGCCTCTTATCAAAGGTGGTCCCATGGGTGGCAAAGGCCAGGCGTTTGCGCAGCTCATTCCTCTCGCGTGTCATCAGCCGCAGCTGAATGGACAGGTTCTCCACCTTCTCATTCGCCTGCGGGTCGGTGAGGAGGGGCAGCGGGGACGGCGCCGTCCCAGTGGTGCCCACACTGCTGAGGGAGCTGCTGCTCTCTAAGTCCGAGGGCATGATGGACAGGACACTGTAGGTGGAGCCCGCGCCCTCGGCGGGCTGCGGCGGCCAGACGACGCCGTTCAGGTAGAGAATCGGCAGCAGGAGAGGCTGCGACTTCTCCAGCGCCGCGCGCAGGTCCTGGAAGTGGTCCTGCTCCTTGGCCAGGAGCAGCTTGAGCAGCAGCTCCGCCTTGGCGCCTCCCGCCTCCTCGTCCGGCTGCCACCACTCGCCAGGGCTCAGCGCTCCCGCGGCCTCGAGCAGTCCGAGCACAGCTTCCACCTCCGTCATGGCCTGGGCCAGGCTCTGCTGGCACTGGGCGAGCAGCTCCTGGCCCTGGGGCTCCATGGTGGCGGGCCGCGCCGCTCCGCCCCGCCGGACAGCGCCCGGCCTCCCCAAGGCAGGCGAGCGCCTGGGCGGCAGCCTTAGCGCGCCGGGAGCCGCTAGGCGGCGGGGGCCATGGGCCGGTGCTGGGCGGGTTGGGGCCCGGGGCGACGGGCGGCTCAGCAGCGGCCGCCTCCCGGGCTCCTGAGCTCAGCCATGTTGGCTGCAGCGGCGGCGGGACTAGAAGAGATGTCTTTTACTTTCTTCAAAACTTGAAGAGGTTCACAGGACAAATAGAAGACTGTTCATTTATGACTTGTTTCCTGATAGCTAACAGCACAGGTGTGGAGAGCCAGACTGCCTGAGTTCAAATCCCAGTTCTGCAGTTGCCCCTCAATGTGACCTCTGGCAAATTACTGAATCCCTGTGTACTTTACTATTTTCCACATATAAAATGAGGGGATAATAGTCATTACTATGTAAGACTTCTAAGGAGATTTCAAGGTGTTTAAAAGACTTGGTATTTTCAAATAACTATAAGAATGCCTTCCTGCATTGCTACTACTTTTATCATTGATAATATCATTATCACTACTATCTTGACATAAAAGAAACAAATCTGTACTTTGATCTGTAAAAGTATCTTAAGTGATTGTTCATTTTTATGAAAACGTTGCTCTCCTTTTCTTGGCCACATATCCAAACTAGTTTTGGATATGAGAGGAGACATTTGGATATGATTAGGTTGTGATAGCTATGACCTAATCAGTGGATTAACCCATCTGATGGACTAATGATTGGAATGGACTAACTGAATGGAAACTGCAGGTAAGTGAGGCATTGCTGGAGGAAGTTAGGTTAATGGGAGCATGCCTTGGCTCCTTGTGCTCTCTCTGTGCCTCTAGCTGCCATGAATGGGGCAGTGTCCCTCTAAAGTGCACTTCTGCCAGAATGTTCTGCCTCATGTTGGGCCCAGAGAAATGGAGTTGGGTGACTATGAACTGAGCCTCTGAAACCATGAGCCAATATAGACTCTTTCTCCTCTCAATTGTTCTTGTCAGGTATTTTGATCACAGTGTTGAAAAGCTGACTAACTCACTCACACTCTGTGTATTAGTCAGGCTTCTGGGACCCCATAATATTCGGAATATATGTGTTTATTTCCTGGGTATAAAGAAATGGCCTATTTTCCATAGTGAGTAAGAGTTCTAAATCTTAATATATATAATTATGTTATTTGCAAATGTGACAATTGTGTATACTACCCCTCTGAAACACGAAGGTGTTATATTAAAATCATACTGGCCATAATTATTCTAAAGAGTATTCTTCTTTGCAGTTTGTTTCCAGTGCAAACTTTCCTTGAGATAGCATCATCTACTCTTGACTCTTGTTCATGTTGACCAAAGTGTTGATCTGTAGGTTACAAATGTGTAACCTACCGGCAACATGCACAGCCTGAGACAAAGAAAAATAAATAAATAAAAGGGAGTACAAGAAAGAGGAGCAAAGTTAGAAGGAAGTGAGAAATGAGAAGGAATGTCAAAAGGCTGATGCTGATAAGCCATAGTAGTAGTTCATAAATCATTTACATCCTTCATGTTTAGATATTTAAATAGTCATACAGTAAGATATTTAATATCAACTACAGGTAGCCCAGTATAACTTTCCGTAAGTATCCTTCGTATCCAGTACTCCTCTCAACAAATAGGAAAATAAGGCATCACTAATTCTCTAGCAAGCAAGTACCGTGCATAAAAAAGAGTGTGTTATTAGGCACCATCAAAATAAGTGAATTGTGAAATCACAGAGAGTGTGGATTCTTCAATGAATGCTTCAGAGAGGTAAGGAAATAGCTTCCATGAGTCTGCAAATCTTTGTATGTCCCTCTATAGATGGACAAAAATAGGGAGCACCAAAAATTATATGGTCTTACATTTTCTTTTGCCACATTTTCTGTTAAAATACTGTATTAGGAAGAGGAAAAGAAGCATCAACAATATGTAATTTTCACCTTGAAAATAAATTGGTCTCAGTGGTTTCCTACCATCTGTCCACCATATGTGAAAACTTTCTAACAAAATAAAACCTCTAATCTCACAATTATTCTGTTAATTTATTTTTACATGAATTTGAAATTCTATGAATTCAAAATTCACACATCTCTGAAAGAGAAAATTTGGAAAACATAGAAAATTATAAAGAAGAAAATGAAAACTATTCATAATTCCACCACTTTGGCAAGCATTTAAAAAATTATTTTGCGTAATTTATGCCTGCATTTTTAGGAAAAAAAATTAGGAAATAGTAATCATATGCTCCCTCTGGATTGATGATAAATGATGATCAAATCAGTTTTGATAAAATCACTGGTGACTAAAATTTGAAAAAATGAACACTTTTTCCCTGTATGAATTTTAATAGATCAATGAAAGTTTCTACCTGTTTAATATACTGATAAACACTCAGAAATATAGCTGATAAACACCCAGAAAAATGAGCAAGTCACAGGTGTACAGATTGATTCATTTTCATGAGATGAACATACTCTCATCTAGTAGCCAGATCAAGAATTGAAACATCACCAGTGTCACCACTTCCTTTTCAGTCATTGCACCCTCCCTTCTATGCTGATCTTTAATATCAGAGATGGCTTCTACCTGTTGGATCATTATATAAATTGAATCATATGGTTCCTATTATTTGGGGTCTGGCTTTATTTTATCAACATTATAGTTATACCATATCTATTTTTAAAGACATTTTTCTGTATGTAAAATATTATACTTGACTTAAATTTAGTGTGTGTGTATTATGTGTTTG
Source organism: Marmota monax (assembly GCF_021218885.2). Classification (NCBI taxonomy): domain Eukaryota; kingdom Metazoa; phylum Chordata; class Mammalia; order Rodentia; family Sciuridae; genus Marmota; species Marmota monax. Next base: position 17,431 of record NW_026694998.1, on the reverse strand, counting down.
ACATTGTTTGAGCTGATAAAAAATAATGAGCTAATAATTTGAGATCAACTAGATCTTTAACAACACACTTGCCTGATAAAAATAGATATATTTAATTCAAATTTGTCCTTTTTTTCTTACGCTTTGGTTTTGTCATTGTGAATATTGTTTACCTCTCTAATTACAGTGGAGGAGATTTATTTTGAACTTGAAATCATCATTGAGAGTCAACTGGAGACATGAGCGTAATACAGAAGTACATCCTATGTCATCATGTTTTAGGGTTGCAAGAGACTGTAGGCATTAAATCTAACGTGTCAGGACTTGAGGTTAAGAGAAGGTAAGTAACTTACTGATAAATAGCTGGATAGTGGCAAAGGCCTTGGCTAGTAGTCTGTCTCATATGCCTTCATATATCACAGTTTCAGTTTGGGCAGGTTGGGAAACATTTGTTAGGAAAAATATAATAATTAATATTTTGGCTTCTCTAACACCTCTTGTTTAGCTTATTGGTTGGCTTTATTTCATTCTTTTCTAAAAGACTTATGATCCAGGGATGAATTGAACTTTATAGAATCTTTCCACATTGAACTGCAAGGTCACAGGTTTCATCTAGTTCAACATTTATTTTATAGCTGACAAAACTGAGACACAGAAATGGCAAATTTTGGCTGGAAAATTTTAGCAGTAGAAGCCAAGTGTCTTAGTATTTTCTTCAGAATTTTTCATTTCTCCCTAGTGCTAGTCATTGTTATTTTATTAGGGTTGGAAGCAAATCCCAACCTAAGCATTTCCTCTTCTTTGCTACTATTCCTGGCCCATGAGTAAACTGCCTGGAGGTAAAGGATGGTACTCTGTTAGATCAGGAGGCTTCTCTTCCCCCTCCCCTTTCATGGTGGCTGTGGGCAGGGAATTTCCACCTGGCTGAGAAGACCCAAAATGGCCAATCAGAAGCTGACATAGCAACTGGACCCCAACCACCAAGCTTCTTGGTGGGAGAAGCAATCATTCTGTCACTTCAAATCAGCCCTGACCAACCAGCAACAGACACAATCCCCCAATCAGGTTGGCCAAGCTGCTATTGGTAGCTGCAATTTAGATGACGTAGGGCCTCCTACCTTCATTTTCCCTTAATAGCATTGTTCTTGCCTTGCCCTGCCCAGGACTTCCCTGGCCCTCACCCTTTTGCTGACAGGTGAACCTCGCCTGGGTGCACTCCCCAATAAACCCTCTTTTGGTGCCTCATTCTTGGTCTTTGGTACTTGATCTCAAGTGCCCCTTTCTGCTTTACACTCTTTGTCTTAGAAGGATGTCAGGACTTCAATGTTGAGCTTATGCTAACTTTGTTGCCACTTTCAGGAAAAATACAACATGCAAGGTAAAAGAACTAAGGCAGCATTATTACTAGAAGCCCTCTTAGGGGGTGGAGGGATTTAGGGAAAAGATCAGAAGAATAAACAAATATCTAAGAGGGAAGAATATTTAGAGAATAGCACAGTATTACTAAGGCATTCTTTCTTAAAACATTAGGTTCAAGGGCTTAGTCTGTTATGTTGAGAGGGAAGGGCTCAAGGTGCTCTTCTGAAGAGCTCCATAGGTGGAGCAATCCAAAGCCACATTCACCCACCATCTTGCTTTCTATCCTCTTACCATAGAATTTGAAATATGGAGAAAGGTCTTTCTCTATTCTTGTAGAATACTCCTTTCTTTTTTTCTTGACATGTGTTAGAATATAATTAAAAATTTAAAATGTACAGTCATAACTGTCATGCAAATATGTGACTCATTTTATAAGAACTAGGAACATCCAGGTTGTATTTTCTTCCTCTTTTTTTTTAACAGAGATTGAAGCAAGGATATTTTTCTACTGAGTTATATCCTCAGTCCCTTTTTCATTTTATTTTTTTTTTTTTGAGACAGGGTCTCAACAAGTGGTTGAGGCTGGCCTCAAACTTGCTATCATCCAGCTTCAACCTCCCTGGTTAGTGGAATTACAGGTGTGCACCACCATGTCCAGCTATTCTATTATCTTTTTTTGAGAGAGAGAGAGAGAGAGAGAGAGAGAGAGAGAGAGAGAGAGAGAGAGAGTTTTTTAATATTTAGTTTTTGGTGAACACAACATCTTTATTTTATTTTTTTTTATTTTTATGTGGTGCTGAGGATCGAATCCAGCGCCCCTTGCATGCCAGGCGAGCACACTACTGCTTGAGCCACATTCCCCAGCCCAATTCTATTATCTTTTAATGATATTTGTCTTGCAATTAACCTAAAGTAATATATTCATTTGTTGGAAATTTTGCTTTTTTTTGACTCAAAGTTTCCTACTACCTGATGTTTATAATATTTATATCTCAAACTCCTTCTTTTAGATAATGATAAAAATGAAGTTTAAAAACAGGATTAATCAATCTCCATTTTTTTCTGTATATGAAATTCTCCATCTGTGCCCATGCATAAATTAGTTACCCTCACATCTGGGTCACCCCAAGGGAGCCTGAGATATCACAATCAGCAAGAGGGGAAGGCTTGAAAGTTTAACTTAGACTCATGTTGACAAATCAACCCAATATTTAAATGAAATTTTAGAATTAAACTGAGAATTTCTTTTCCCTAAATACTCATTAAAATGGAAAATCAGCAAAATAGATGAGTTTAGCCAAATGTTAAGAGATTACAGATTTTATTTAGCACTCATTAAGAAATTAAACATTTCTGTGGGACCTCCATCTCAGCAGCTTTTTTCTCTTTCACCTAAGACATAGTCTGGCATTCAGATTCTCAGATATTTTGCATTCAACATGCATTTTTATTTAGTAGTTAATTTCAGGGAATTGAACTTATAATGTCATGATTCAAATCCAAAGGATTGGTACAGGTTAAAGTTCGAAAAATCCAGTTTTGAATACTTAAAAATCAAAAGAAAGAATTGCCAGCCAGTAATATTTGATCTAGTAGTTGAATATATAGATATATAGAGTATTATACAAGTAAGAACAATCCAACAATCCAATTCATTTTTCTTCATAAATATTTTAATATTTATTAAAAAGTAAGATTCTTGAGGGGTGGAGTGACACATACCTGTAATCCCAGTAACTGGGGAGGCAGAGGTTGGAGCTATCACAAGTTTGAGGCCAGTTTAGCAATTTAGTGAGGCCCTATGCAGCTTAACAAGACTTTGTCTCAAAATGAAAATAAAACAGGCTGTGGATGTAGTTCAGTGGTAGATCATTCCTGGATTCAGTCCCCAGTACCAAAAAAAAAAAAAAAAAAAAAAAAGAAAGAGATTAATTCTCTGCTAGTCTAATGGCAGAGACTGCAGATATTGTTGAGATTGTCAAGGCTCCTAATAAGCATATGAAAAGAAGGTGGTTTGTGTGTGAGAGAAATACAGAAAACATAATTCATAATATGTTATTAGATGGAGAGACATGTCAAAGAAGCAAGCAAGGTCTGCTTGAAATTTAAAAACCAGAGAATTTATAAAGAGTTGAGGAAATCCTAGTCATCATCTTGAAATGAATCTTTTTTTTTAATACTTATTCTTTTGGTTGTAGAGGGACATAATACCTTTATTTTATTTATTTATTTTTATGTGGTGCTGAGGATCGAACCCAGGTCCTCACATGTGCTAGGCAAACGCTTTACCACTGAGCCACAACCTTAGCCCCTTGAAATGAATCTTTAAACAATTTTTAGGATTTGGACCATCAGAAATGTTGGCACAGTCTTGCCTGGAATTCTTAATAGCATTAGCTAAGTATAAACACAAGGAGCTTGTGGACAAACTCAGGAGAAGCATTCATGTCAATTGTTTAAACATCAGCTAGAAAAATGTTGGGACCATGATGTTGATTATCGTGAGTCATGTGAGATAAATTCAGAGTGTGCACGGGTCCCAACGAACACATTTGTACAATATGATCTGCATTTGAGACAGATATTTCTAGCTATGATGCAGTTTGGCTGAATGACAAAAAAGTAAGAAGAATAGATGGTAAATGTTTTATATACATGTCTATTCCATTGGCATTAGAACTTATCCTAGTCAATCTTTCTTTTATTCTTAAATAGTTTCACATCTTCTTAAACTTATCATGATTAGGAAAATAAATAAATATTAAAATATTTACTAAGAAGAAATGGAAAAATATTTGATTAAGGTCATTTCAAGGACTTAGTTAATTTCTAAAAAGTCAAATTTCCATGTTTTATGCTTCTAATCTGAAGCTACTATTAACATTCAGAAAGCACAGTACTGAAAATTCTGAAATAGGATCATTAGCTCATAAATTAAAGAAAGTACATTTGTAAATGATGTTTACAGTCACCATTCTGTAGCCTTCAAATCCATTCATCATTTTCCGTAAATACTCATAAAACAGTGTTAGATATAATTATGACTTAAAAATGAATCAGGAAACCCAAAGCATTTCCCCCTCTTATAAAATTTTTAATGATGGTAAAAAGTTTTAATTAAATACATGTTCATGCTAAAAAAAGCAGAGGAGTCAGGAGTGGTGGCACATGCCTGTAAGGCAGGAGGATCACAAGTTCAAGGCCAGCCTCAGCAATTTAGCAAGGCCCTAAAACCTTTTATTCTGTCTCATATTTAAAAAAAAAATACATTAAAAGGGCTGGTGGTTAAGCGCCCCTGGTTCAATCCCTGGTACAAAAAAACAAAAAGAGAAAATTTAAGTCAAAAGAAACTGTGAGGAAGGCCTAATAGATTGAATAGAGATGAAACTGAGATGGAGGAAGTGGTAGCTTGTGGGAATGGAGGTGTCATTAAGAGGTTTTCATTAGAAACATCTGAAGAAAAAATATTCCATTACAAAGAAAAATCCCAAGTGGATAAAGTGATATGTGAGAAGTGATAGCAAGAAAATAGATTAAGAGGGGCTGGGGTTGTGGCTCAGTGGTAGAGCACCTGTTAGCATAGCATATATGAGGCACTGGGTTCAAACCTCAGCACCACATAAATAAAGGTATCATGTCCCCCAGAAAAAGAAAAGAAAATACATTAATAAACATTATAGAGTTAATAAAGGATTGCTCATTTGTAAAATATATTCCTTCTTACAATGAGAGCAAAGATTGTAATTGTATCAATATTAGAGGTGAGGTAGAAATGAGAGGTGAAGTATAGAGATATTGATTAAATTTAACTAGAATAATATTGATTAAGCATGTGCATAGTATTAAAATACTTTCAAGAATGAAATAAAACAACTTTAAACTAGAAAAGAATGGAATGAAAGAAAAAAAAGACGAGGGGAAAAAAGATATGAGTCCCAAATTGTTAATGATTGCAATAACCATGATTAGACAATACTCAGCAGCTAAAATCTCAGACTGTAATAAAAACAAAGGAAACCAAATCCTGTCATTTTTTACTTTTTTACAAAATACATTGGACAAATAAATAATCATAAACCATGTAAATACTCATCCAGTGCTTGCTACATGCCAAATACAATTCCAACTCTGAAAATAATGCCAAGAAGGCTTTTTATTTTAATCTCACCAATAAGTAATTGAGGCACACAGTGGTTAATTACCTTGCTTGAACTTACACAAGTAGTAACTAGCAGAATCAGGTTTTGAACCAAGACAGTCTAGCTTCAGAAACTTGCCTTTTTAAAAAAAAAAAAAAAACGTAGACTGTTGAAAAGTATAAAAAACTAAGCTTCTGCAGTAATATTATAAGAGGAAATAAAATTTAAGGTGAGAAACTTTAAAAAGGGAAAAATGGTATTTCCTCCAAATATTTCCCGATTATAAACATTATAATTCATTAAGAAGATATGTCATGAAAGAAGTATGAATTCCATAATCTTTAAAATGAACAGGTCTGGTGAATACAACCACAAGAAGATACAGTTGGTCTATAATCAAACTGCAAGAATGTAATTCATTTTTCTATATTGGATAAGAGAGACTAGCTTGTGTTGCATGTGTTAGAAATGATTATTGTAAATGCATCTGCTGACTTTTTTACCAGCTCTTATCTATTAGGCCCATCCTAATGAAAATGCAATTTTTCTATTCAGTTGACAACTAACTTGGCTGTATGATATATTCCTTGGCAAAAGCAGTATAAGTTGAAATGGCATATACTTCTTGTGGCACCAGCTTTTTGATCCACTGTGTCTGCCCCCAGCTATTTCCCTTCTGACATAGCACCAAGCATGTCTCAGAAGGACAGCACCTTCATCATAATTCTTAGGTGAATATCCGAAGCCATATAATATCTTACTAGCCACTAGCCACATTATACAAGCCAAAGGAAAGCTACTGTAGTATAGTCATTGCAATTTCAGGGTTATTTGCTATAACAATATAAATCTGCCCTAGCTTATTCATGATACATTACACAAGCAAATAACCCCCAAATCTCAGGGCTTAAAAATAAGGTTGTTTTTCTCTCCTGTTACATGAGCCAGTATCTCAGCAGGAGAGCTCTTCTCTACATAGTCAATATTCAGGGAATCAGGCTGAGAAAGGCTGTACCATCTTTTGATGTACATTCTCTAAGAGAAGCCCCAGGGATCACAGGAGCCAGGGAAGACAGCCAGAGAACTAGGCACTAGCTCTTTTTTTCTTCCACTCACATTTCATTAGCCCAAGCAAGTGACATAGTTAAGACTGACTGTAAGGGATAGGGAAAGGGACTCTTCCAGCCAGGTAATGAGCAGGAAACTAAGGAAGAGTTTTGCCAGTTTCAAGCCAGCCTTATCAACTTAGCAAAACCCTGCATCAAAAAAAAAAAAAAAAAAAAAGAAAAGAAAATTAAAAAGACTGGGGATTTAGCTCAGTAGTAAATTGCACCTGGGTTCAATCTTCAGTATAGCCAAATTATAAATAAATAAATAAATGAGCTAATTAGTTAATTTAATTAAATAAAAAAAAATTAAAAGAAAAAAAGAAATAAAATCTTCCAAGGAGTGGGTACTCAGCATTATTGGTGAATATATCACATCAGTTCATTGTCCACTAAATTGAAAGGCACAGAATCCATATTTTCACAAAAACATGGAACATTTGAAAAACTTGGGCACATATTAAGAAAATAAATGTCCCAAATTGAAAATTATTGTGGCATGTAGACTAAACATTAGAGATGTTGAATGAAATATAATTAGAAATCATCCCTGCAAAAGATACAAATCTCATTTAAAAGAAAATATTTAAAACCTCAATTTGTATAACTGAAGAGTTGAAAAATAAATTAAAAATGAAAATCAACAAATATTTAAAAGTAGACAAACGATGTAATACATGATGAAATTTATAGAATGGAAACATAAAATACCTAGAAGAAAATATATTGTATTAAGTAATTTATTTAAATAAATGGAAGTGTTATATAAAAATATTTTTATTTAAAAGTATGTTGAAATGAACCCAAAGAAAGAAGAAAATTATAAGGAATAAAAGTAAAAAGTGTGCAAATAGACATAAAAAGAGAATATCAATAGAAACATCTTTTTAAAGACTAATAAATAAATTCTTAGGATGCATGGTCAAGGAAAACAAAAAGGACAGAGGCAGAAACAAAAACAGCAAAAACCATAGCAAGAATGGAAATATGGGTATAAGCAGAAAGACCTAATGTATAAGAATATAAGGCTCTTTTATTAATAATTCACATAATGTTTTTAGTCTACTTGCAACATGTTTTTAGGATGAATTTAAGTAGCAGTCAAAGATTTATCACTCAAAAAGTACCAATCATAATTTAAAGATGAATTCTGTGAAAGAACTGAGGATTAGATAATTTCCATTCTTTATAGTTGTTCCAGAAAACATAACAAGATATATTACTACTCAACTCATTTGACAGGCTGGTATAACCTTAAAATCTCAACAAATAAGAAAATTAAAATGCAGGAGAATATGTTTTTAAATTTATTGCAGACAACATACTCATCTACTTTGAAACTTTAAAAGAATCAACTGACAAAACATTAGAGCTATAACATGATCTGATATATAATCAATAACTAAAACCTGATAGCTTTGCATATTCTTGCAGGAACTAATTCAAAACTGTAGCAAGGGGGAAAAAAGATTCCATTCACAGAAGCTACAAACCTGACAAAGTACCTTGAAATTAACTTAACAAAAATGTATTAGGCTTTTATTCCTTATAGATAAAATATTAAATTTACTGAAGGAATTAAGAGATCTTAATAAAAGGAAGAAAAAGAATCATAGTTCAATACTCAATATTATGATAGAAGTGGCACTTCAAATCAGTGGGGAAATAAATTATTCAATAAATGTCTCTAGAAAAATTTAAAATGTTATAAAAATTAGATCCCTACATTACACTATTCAAAACGATAAATTCCAGAGGGATTAAGGACATAGACACAAAAGCAAAATAAATCTTCTAAATTTTCTAGAGGAAAAGGCACAAAACTTATGTCTCTTTGTAAGGACTACCTTAAATCAAGAGAGCAAAAATCATAAAGGATAAGAAATGCACACATTTGTATTCAGAGAAAGATTAATTTTAATGTTGATCATGTTTAAGATTTAACAGTGCACTGACTTGTACTCATTCAAGAGTCACAAGGGTCCTTAAATGTGTTCATATCAGATATTTATGTGAAATATACATTGTCATGTTATTTTTCAATCAGTTAAAACTAAGAGAGGGGAAATCTGGTCCATTGTCTGTTTTTATAAATAAAGTTTTATTAGAATACAGCCACTCTTATTCCTTTTATTAGAATTTATTTTATGTCTTAGTGACCTAAGTATAAAATTATTTTTCTTCTTCTATTAAGTTGATAACTTTCACTTTTTCACTTCTCATTGGCACATCCAAATTGCCAGTGTCACTACTCTTACACATTGAAGTCATTATTAACTAAAATAAAAGTTACTGAAACACAAGAAATACCATGACAGTCCATCTAATAATTCACACACCTACTAAGTGATTAATGGGTAGGCATATACAGCATATACAGAATGGAAGCCCTGTGTGAAGGGATTCACTTCCTGAGCAGTATAGAGTGAAAATGTATTCAATTTTATCATGATACTCAAACTAGCATATAATTTAAAACACAAATTATAAAATTTTTTGAAATTCTTTTTACTCCATGTTTGATTGTAGGTAACTGAAACCACAGAAAATGAAACTATACATAAGGGAGACTACTGTACCATGAATCAATTATCCCTCTCACAAGAGGCTGACAGGTAGTCATTGGTTTTAAATTTGTGTTAAATAAATTATGTAGCAAAGAGGGTGTTATGGCCTTAATTGGCTTGTGTTAACTGTCTTGAAGTGAGTTAATTCTAAACAAACTGCTTTTTGTTACACATTGGAGGAAGAATGAAATGGAATGTGTGGAGACCATAAAAAGAAATTAGATACTTGACAAAAGATATAAACAGACAATTCTCCCAAAAGATACAAATCAGTAAACTTCAACAGAAAACGGGTAGTAGTGTGTAATTCTGTTCTGTTTAATGTAGTTGTAAGATCCTTGCTAAGCATCTGGACAGCCATCTTAAATGACAGCCGCCATTTTAAAAACAATTCACTTTCCTGCCCAAGGGTATTTTTGAGAAAAGCTCACCACTCCCTCATACCAACCCTACCCTTAACCACCCACGTTTGCACCCACCTGGCTCTAATCCCTAAGCCTACCACATAAAAGTCCCTAACCCCAAGACTGTTTTGCCTCTCTCCATCTATGGAGAGATGTGTATTTATTTGTCAGTCCTTAGAAATAAACTGTCATGTGTACCTCTGCCTGGTCTCCATCTTTCTTTTCTTGCTCACTCTTTTCCGGGTTCCTCACTTTAATCTCAGTAGTTGTCAATGGACTTTTTTCATTTATATGTGATGCTGAGAATCAAATCCAGTTCCACACATATGCTAGGCAAGTATTCTACCACTGAGCCACAACCCCAGCCCCCCTTCTGTTGAGTTTAAAAAACATTTAAAATATCCATAATGAAATATTAGCATTTTAGAATTTTCTACCATGATTGTGAATTTTTCTTCTTTTCCTTTATCTATCCAATATTGTTTTGCGGTGAATTGAACATTTTGTTGTTAAGTTATTACTTGACTTTCTTGCTTTTAATGATTTTAGTCTTGAAGTCTACTTTGTCAAATATTAATGGCATTCCACATATTTTTCCATGCTAGGATTGGCTGTATTTATATTCTCTCATTTGACTTTTTAGCCTTATATATCAATATGTCTTAAAGCTTATAAACAGCATAAAATTGTGTTACTTTTAACAATCAGTTTATCAGTCTTTGATTTTTACCTCTCAAATACAGTTCATGTACAACTACTGCTAGGAGAGGGAGAAGGAGAGGGAGAGGGAGGGAGGGAGAGGGAGAGGGAGGGAGGGAGGGAGGGAGGGAGAGAGAGAGAGAGAGAGAGAGAGAGAAAAGCTGTCCTTGTACCCTCATGAGGGCCTGTCAATAAGAACCAGGCCTTGGTACCCTCATGAGGGCCTGTCAATAAGAACCAGGCCTTGGTGTTCCTAGAATCTGCTTGGCACTCAGCTGCATTGTGATGTTCTGTTAAACAAAAATCATTTAATAAAACACTAACATCAGCCAAGGCCTCTCTATATCAGAGAAAGACACAAGAAAAGACTCTCCATAATGAAGTCTTGGCACAAACAGAAACATAGTTTGAACCCCAAATGGCCAGATGATTCCCTTAACTAATCAATGGTAAAGATGTCTCATGGCTCTTCTTGTGACAAGGACCCAACAATCCCAAAGGTAGACTACATACATGTCCCTGATGGTCTTTGATGGATGGGCATTTTCATTACAATCACTGATATGATGAATTTATTTCTACTCATCTTATTATGTATGCAGCTTCCCTTTGTCCTGTTTTTGATATTTATTTCCTTTTTTTCCCTTGTCTTTTTAATTCCTTTTCTTCTCATTAATTTTTTCTTCAATTCCTAAGTGTTCTATATCAGTTATTTAACATTTGCTTATTTTAATGTACATATAAAATATGTAGAATATTATTGACCAAACTCTTATTTATAGTTTCTTTCATCCCACAAAGTAGGGATTCTTGTTATTAGACAGTACATATGTTGCCTAAGTATTTGCTGTTACTTTTGCTTACCATTCATATATCAATACAGACATTTCATCTAGCTTCATCTGCTTAAACAATGCCCTGTATGTTGTCTTATATAAAAAGTGTCTTCTGTTACACCACCTTTTCTTTCTTTATAAAAATAAATATTTCATGCTAACTCTTGAAAGATGTTTTTCATGATATAAAATTCTAAGTTAACTTTCATTTCTCTCAGCACATTATAGATATCATTCACCTCTTTCCAGCTTTCTTGCTGGTGAAGTCAATCTTTGGGTTATTGCCAATTATGATATTCTCTCTCTGGCTATTTTTTTAGGTTTCAATTTTCTTTGGTGTTCTATTGTTTTACTTTGATGTGTAAGGATTTATTTTTATTCTTCTTGCTTGAAATATACCAGACTTCCTAGCTCTAAGTTCTGCTGTCTTTCAAAATGTCTTAGAAACTTCAGCCATCTTGTCTTCAATATCAGTTCTTCTATATGTTGTTATCTTTCTCAAAACTATGATTGAACATGATTTAGATCTTTTGAAGCTTTTACCTTGTCTCTCACTCTCCTTTTATATTTCCAATTTGTTTTTGTGTCCTGGATTATTTCTTCATATATTTTCGTAAATATTTCTCTTCATCTACATCAACTCTGCTATTTCAACTCTACCCTGAGATTAAAAATTCAATTATGTTTTCCATTTATATCAGTTATCTTTTTTCAGATGTTTAATTTTCTAAACATAATCTCAAGCTCTTTTGTACTTCTTAAAATTAATAAATGGAGTTATTTTTAATTTGGGGCCTAGATGAGGAAATCTGAAGTATTTGTCCTTCTGTGCAACTATTGCTTATTTTGGCTTATCCTCACTCATGGTGCCTTTTGTCCTAATCTGTTTTATGAGTTTTGAATGTGAAACACCCTTTACTTTGAACTCTGTGTGTGGAATTCTTCAGTTTCTTCAGAGAGAATTTGCTTTCTATCAAATATGATATTTACTACCAATCTAAAATTTTTCAAACCAAATGATAACATGAATGCAAAATGCAATTCTGCATGAGGCCCAGCATATTAATATAAAATATTAGAACCTGTATTTTTCTATATGGCACAACAGTGCAAATGCGCAATTTACCATGCTGTCTTCTTCTGCATGAGGTTTTATTGTTTTTTGTTTGTTGTTTGTTTGTTTTTATGCATAAATAAATGTTACAACTTTTTGACTTTCAAATTTTATTCTCGGATTTATTCTCAATTTCCTACCTTCATTGAGACCACTGAAGTCATCCAGAGAAACTCTAGGCAGTCAATACAAACATTGTATGAAAATCTCACATTGGCTCTTGTTTACCTTGGGTTCTATGGATTTCTGATTTTCTGCAAACTCAACAATAGAATTTAAAGTTAATTTATTTCTAAGTTTAGTTCCTTTAAATCGGTATTTTTTTTCCAGAATACCTAATACATTATGATGCTAGATTTAGAAACCCAACTTAATATCTCCAAATTTAAGTATTCACTTTGGTCCTTAAATAATTGAATTACATGGTGTGTGTAAGCATTAAGTTATGGTGAAAACTCTTGGGTAGGAAATTGATGATAAAATAGTATCTCCCAAAAGGATATCTTTGAAACTAGTGCCTTATAAAATGCTGATTTTTATTATGCCCGAAAAAGTGTTTGACCAAAAATTCTGCATGTACTTTTCCTCCCTTGGAGAGACTTATACATATTAACATAAGGTACTCTGATAATTCCTATAACAAGGTTGATTACCTGATGAAACTTTTTAACTAAATATTTTTCAATCACACTTTATTAGAGAACCTATTTTTCCCCCCTCTGAGGAGCTCTGATATTTATAGATCATAGTTTGAGAAACCCTGGGGTCAGGGAATATAGGCATTAATCCAACTATTTAAGGAAACCAAATCGAGTTTCTCTCACAGAGATTTAACATGTGTGGTAAAATAAAGATCATGCAAAGAAGAGTTTCTTAGTATGTGGGAAAGTTCTGTGGAGCCAGGCTATCCTTACTATTTTGTACAATCTAGAGTTTAGAGGTATCATCTCCAGGTTCTTCTATGATGACATAAGAAATCACTCAAAACATTAAGAAATAACTTAGGTATAGAAGGAAGAGAGGCCAAATGTATGTAAAAGATATTGTGCAAGAAATTTGGACTGATAAACCTGTTTTGCACAACCAAATATTTCTTTTTTTTTTTTTTTTTTTTGTAATGATTGAGAGCTTGGATTTGGGTCCCGAAAACCTAAGTTTTGGTTCTGGCTCCTTCTCTCATTTAACCCCTTTTCTATGCATCATATCACCTCCATAAAGTGGGCTAATTCTTTCCTGTCCCTACTTCCTTCCAGAGTTTCTGTGATAATTGAAAGCTACATATATGAATCACATTGCCCCTTTCCAGGGCTTTTAGGACTTCAATTAGGAAATTCATATATGGCCAATTTATCAGGGAATACCTGTTTCTCATCATAGAGGAGAATTTTGATCTAGGAGGTTGAAGTCAATCTTAAGGTTTCTGGAATCTTAATGCTGATGGCATATTCTGGTTGTTAATAGTCCCCTATTTCAGAGAAAATTACTCTTTGCCATTTGCTTAATTTTCCACGCAGCACACATTGACTTATTCAGATCTAATGGTTCTTGGATAGAATATGAACTTTGAACTTCTTCCAGTTACATACCCAATATTTCTTATGTAGCAAATTGTATCTTTAAGAAAAAATATGGCTAATTTTCTTTAACATGTTTTTGCTACAAGACACATATACAATACATACACGGATCAATTTGAATGATTTGTGTTTTCTACTTACTTTCATATTCCCAGGTAATTAAGTATGGTGAAATTTCAGTTCACAATTATTCTTGGACATCTGCTGAAAACAGTAACCACCCCGCAAAAAAATCATTGGCATTCTGTTATTTGGTCCTACTTTCAAGAAAAAAATCAAGCCTCCAATTTTTTGTCATAGATTCTTTTGAAACTCCAGGGTTTGAATGGCTTTATATTATGTGCTTCAGTGAGCACTGGAGGAGGAGGAGAAGGAAGAAGAGACAGTAATTGCCCATGAAAAAAAATCTAAATCAAGTTTTCAAGATTTCAAAAGATGAAAAAATAAAATGACTGCAAAATATCTTCCAAATGTCTCACAAGTATAACAACTTTTAAGAAATGAAATAGTTTTAAAGTTTCTCACCATCTAAGATCACCATGTTCATGATATCTCTATAAAATAATACTGATGCTATGGAATGACCAAATTCATATCCACTGTTAAATATTTGGATACAAAATTGAGGCTAATGAGATAATAGACAAGATGGATCTTAGAAAATAGAAAGCATACTTAATTGAAAAGTCTGAGGTAACAGAGCCAAATATGTTTATTACAGCTTTCCCTCATAGAGATACAAATTTCATCTGAAGTTATTTATTTTCAGTTTCTGATCTTTGTGTTTTATTGTCTTTATTCAAAATGAATATCTGGAAGTTGTAAACCCATCAATGCTGTTTGTATTGAGTTCAACCCAGGAGGATGGGGAAGCAGAGGAGCCCTTATGCAGACAGAGAGTGAGCAACTCAATCCTTTCCTCAAATATCACTTAAGAAATGAACCCCAATTCACAGCTAACAAAAGTAGCCGCACTTTAAATGAGAAATATGTATAAAGACTTAGACTGAGAAATTTAAAAATTCTGAGAGCTTTAATTTGATAAATCTGCCTAGAATAAAGAAATGATAACAAAATCAATTTACACTGAATAAAACAGATGGGAGTGATAGAGGTACTCATTTAGGAGCTGTGCAATTTACTTCTCTAGGAATTAGAGAATTTACAGGATTCAGTCATCTTTGAAATCCAGGTTATCTGTTTTGCAATAAAATTGTATGTTTTGTGTTGTTTTGCTAATAGTGAGATGATCAAGGCAACATTTTTTCCTGGTTCTCTCTGTATGACATACATGTAAACAGCTAGGCAAGGAGGAAGTGAAATAAAATCTCCATAGAAAGATCACACATATTTTTTGTTTTTAATCTTTTTACCTGTTCGCCAATTACCTTGCCCCCGCCCCTCTCTCATGATGATCCTTGACCTGTAACTACACCCTCCCTCCACACTTTCAGTTTTGGTCATCTGCTCTCTGACCACTGTCTTCTGTCTTTCTAGCTTACTTTCCTTTACAACTTAACTCACAACTGCTCATAAGGTCCTAATTGTACCTTTCCCACCTCCCTCTGTGGGCACTCCCTCAATTCACCTCGTTCCAACTCTGAGAGCTTCCACACTTAGACACTGAAAATTTCCCCCATGAGATGTTTGCATTTGCCTCTTCTTGGATTGCTCTTATTCCATATATCCACATGGCTCTGGCATGAGCCATCTGTCATTCTAAATGCAGCCATTTAACACAATCGATATATAATATCTTACACAGTTTCTGAGAGTCAGAAATCTGGGAGTGATGTAGAATCCGGGACTGTGGTTCTGCCTGAGGGTCTGTTGGAGGGTTGGGGTTGTGGCTGTGGAAGATATGCCTAAAGCTGAGCAATATGCTTCCAGGTCTTGCTGGCAGGAGGCTTCAATACCTCCCCTGTGTCCACTTGATAGGACTTGCTATATTCTAGGGCTCCACTCCAAAACCACCTTAAACACAGGGTTTTTCTGTCCATCTAATATAAAATTGGAAGGCCTTCCCCAAAGTATTTTTCTGCTTCATTTTCTTCTGTATGCTTACCAGTTATGTGTGTATTTCTTTAATTTTTTATCATATATCTCCCACCCACAACACCCAGAAAGTAAGGTTTAATAGGAGAAGAATGTAATTTCATTGTTTTGTTTTTTATTTTTGTATCTTAAATACTTAGGACAGTGCATGATATAATATTAGGCAAAATCAACAAATAGTTGCTTGAAAGATTAAATGATTTAATGAATACTAAAATAACACAATTCATCTTAGATATCGTGAAGGTAAGGTAGCTATTGAAAGCTTCTAGCTTTTGTTGGTTCTACCTCAGCTTCTCCTTGTGTTCCTTCTTTGGAGCAAGAAATCCTCAAGAGACTGTGAAATTTGCATTGGTGCTATATAGGTCCACGTTTACCTTCAGGTAAATAGGCACTTTCAACTACTTACGTGCAAAGAAAATAATGAGCCTCATGAGTAAGTGGACAGTGTCTGTTCAGGGATCAGGGTCTCTTTGGTCATCTTACTCCTTGAGTTTTCCATCGGCATACATACTGTAAGACAATTGGGGTTTGCTAGGGTTTGTTTTTGTTGTTGGTGGTGGTTGGTTTGATGTGTGCTTGTGTGTGTTGCTTCAAATTGCTCTTTTAAATGAACAAACTTCTGGCCTGTTTATCTCTGAACACAATGCTGACCTCATCCACCTCTCCAGACTCTATCTCTGTATGTCACTGGAATTGTCTGCCATAGCTGTATGATTCTGACTATTTGTGTGACCACTGACTCCTGAGATATTTCTGAATCTGACCACTTCTGATTAAGCTCTTCTTTGCTCTTTCTCACCTCAGAGCATGCCGTACCCATTCAATTCAGTGAGCATTCCAAGTATAAGATACTTATAGAATGATTCTATTGATGGGAAGTAATTATTTTTAAAAGAAAAAAGCCATGTAAAATAGCAAGGACAAACATGTGCAAGGTTCAAGTCTTAGTTCTCTATGTAACCATCCAGTTCCTTTATAGTCATGGATTTAAGTTCTCCTTATGACCAGGAATTTCACTGTCATGTCAAGTGTTTAATACAATTAGCATTGAGATGCTAATTGATCAGAAGTTCTCTCCAGTGTATCCTAACATCTATGGAGGGACAGCTCTAGGGAGACTAGCCTGTGTATGGAACTCAAAATCAACCATGACAAGGGTCTCATTTTACCTAGTGAGCTGCTTGGCATCAGTCTATCATCAAGGTTACCACTGGGTTAAATAAATTTTAATTTCAGTGTCCATATGTTAAAAAAAATGCAAAAGCTTTTGAGAATTCAAATGTTGGCAAGCCAAGTTTTATTTTTTTTCTCTTCTACTTTATAACAATTGAGGAATTAGAAATGGAAAGAGAAAAAATAATTTTACTTTTTCAAACAGACTGTCAACACAAAGAGTGAAAGAGTCTCCAGATTAAGAAGTCAATTTCTAAAAGTTCAGTGGATAAGACAAAGAGGAATGAAGGGAAAGGAGGAGAGATAGGAATAGGAAAGGCAGTGGAATGAATCAGACCAAAACTCTCCTACGTTTATATATGAATAGACCACCAGTGAAACTCCACATTATGTCCAATGAAAAGAATGGGATCCTAACTA
>NW_026694997.1:0-26754 GCF_021218885.2 Marmota monax | reverse complement strand
GTGCTATTGAATTTGGTTTGCTAGCACTTTGAGGATTTTTGCATATATATTCATCAAAAATATTGGTATGTAATTTCTTTGTCTTATAATTTCCTTATAAAGGAATTGTCTTATAAAATGAATTACATTCTGTTTGATATTTTTTGGAAGATTTTGAGAAGTATTGGTATTAATTTTCCTGTTAATGTTTGGTTGAGTTCAGGAGTGAAGCCATCATGTCCTGGGCTTTTCTTTTTGGAAACATCTATTACAGACTCAATTTCCTTGTTCCTGGCCTTTTCACATTTTCTATTCCTTCATGTTTCAATCTTGGCAGGTTGTATATCTTAGAATTTATCCACTTCTTCTGGCTTATACAATTAGTTGGGGTATAATTGTTAATAATAATCTCTTATGATCCTTTGTATTTATGTGGTATCATTTGTAACATGTCCTTTTTCTTTTCTGATTTTATTTGAATTTTCTCAATTCTCTCTACAGTTAGCTAAAGATTTGCCAATTTTGCTTATCTTATAAAAAAAAACCTAAGTCCAGTTTAATTGCTCTTTTTGTCGTTTCTCTAGCCTCTATTCCATTTCCCCCTTGCTCTTTATTAAATGTGACTTTGTTCATTTTTTTCTGGTTTCCTGGGGAATAACAATGAGTTGTTGAATTGAGGTCTTTTTTAATGTATGCATTTATTAGTAGAAACTTTTCTCTTAGAACTTCTTTGGTTATATATCACAAATTTTGTTGTTACTTCCATTTTCAATCGTGTCAAGATACTTTCTAATTTTCCTTTTAAATTTATTCATTGACCCATTGTTGGTTTGCAAGTGTATTTAATTTTAGAGTATTTGTGAATTTTTTGAAATTCTTCCTGTTATTGGTTTCTAGTTTCATACCACTGTGATCTATCCTTGGGAATGTTCCATGTATACTTAAGAAGAGTGAATTGTGTTTCTGTTTGTTGAAAAGATCTGTATATGTCTATAAGGTTCATTTGGTCCAAAGTGTTGTTCAAGACCAACGTTCCTTATTAGTTTTCTGTCTGAATGATCTGTTAATTTTTAAATTGTATTGCAATCTCATTTCATATTATTTAATATTTGCTTTATATAATTAGGGGCTCTCATGCTGGGTACATAAATATTTATAATTGTTATAATCTCTTGAAAAATTTATCATTATTTGATGTCCTACTTTGTTTCTTGTTCTCTCTCTCTCTTAAAGCTTTTAACTTCAGTTTATTTTTTATGGTCTCTATTTTCATGCAATATTTTATGCCATTCGTTCATTTTCAGTCTAGGTGTGTGCTTTTACAAGTGAAGTGAAAAACAGTGGAATGAATCTAACCTAACTTTCCCATGTACATATATGAATACCTACTGTGAATCTCACTATTATGTGTATCCACAGGACACTAATTTGGAAAAACATGTAAATAAATAGAAAGATCAGTAGAGGAAAGGGAACAGGGGAGAGAGGATTAGGGGAAGGGTAAGAGTAAGTACTATGAACTGAATTGAAGCAAATTATATGTAATGCATTTGTAATTAGGTTAAAATAAATCTTAATGTTATGTATAACTTATGAACCAATAAAAATTTTTAAAAAATTAAATGAGAGTTTTTTAAAACAAAAAAAAAAGTGAAATGAGTCTATTGTAGGAAGGATAGAGCTGGATCCTATTTTCTTTTTTTAATCAATTCCGTTAACTTGTGTCTTTTTATTGGGAATTTAATTAATTTACATTCAAGCTCAATGTTGATAGATAAGGACTTATTACTATTGATATTTTGTTAATTGTTTTATAGATTCTTTTTTTCATCCTCTCTTACTGTCTTCTTTCATAGTTTGGTGACTCTGTTGTGATATGCTTTAAACTCTTTCTATTTTTGTTTTATGCTTCTAAAGATTTTTGCTGTCTGGTAACAGCCTATTTCAAGGTGACAATGACTTGGACTTTGATGGCATAAATAACTATACTTCTACTTTCTCCTCTACATTTTATGAATATGATGTCAAAAATTACATCGTTTTGTAATGCATTTCTAATGGCAATCAATTTGAAGTTTAGTTGCACTCGGTAGCTTTGTCTTTTAACCACTGTACTAGAGATAAAAGAGTTTTACACCCATCATTTCAATCCTAGAGTATGTTGTATATGACCATATTATACCATTGAACTTTCACGTGTTTCATGTTACTAACTAACAGGCTTTTGTTTCAGCTTAAAGAACTTCCCTGTAGAAATTCTTGTAGGGCAGGTCTAATGATGGTAAACTTTAACTTTTGTCTGAGAGTATTTACTTCTCCCTTTTTCTGAAAGACAACTTTGTTAGGCAAAATATTCTTGACTTGGACATATTTTTTTCTTCAGTGCTTTAGATATATCTTCCACTCTCTTCTACCTGGTAGGGTTTCTGCTGAGAAATATATGGTTGCATTGCTATTCCTTCCCATGTGATGTTTTTCTTATCTCTTGATGCTCTCAGAATTTGTTTGTTGTCATTGATTTTTGATAGTTTGATTACTACATGTCTTGGTAAACTCCTATTTGGGTTAATTTTATTGGAGAACTTTGCTTCCTGTACTGAAATTTTGGCATCTGTCTTCAAATTAGGGTAGTTTTCAAGTATGATTTCTTTTAATAATCTTTCTGATTCTTTCCCCCTTTTCTTTGTTTGCAATTCCTATTTTTGAAGATTTGTTGGCTTTGTGGCATTCCATTATTTATATATACTTTCTTCATCCATTTTAATTCTGTAATCTCTTTGCTCTCCTGTTTTTATAATTTCAAATGTTCTGTTTTGCAGCTTCATTGATTCTTCTGCTTGAATGAGTTTGCTATTAAAACTTTCTATTGAATTTTTAAATTTGGTCATAGTATTCTTCATCTCTAGGATTTCTGTTTGTTACTTTTGTATTTTTATTTAAAAAACTTTTCTTTATATTTGTAGATGGACAACATGCCTTTATTTGCTTATTTCTGTATGCAGTGCTGAGGATAGAACACAGTGCCTCACACATGATAGGCAAGTGCTCTGCCACTGAACCACAGCCCCAACCCTTTGTTTCTTTCTTTATGGTCTGCATTTCTTTATCAAACTTCTCATTTTGTGCATTATTTTCCAAACTTCATTTAATCTTCTATCCATATATTCCTGTAGTTCATTGGTCTTTAAGAGGATTATTCTGAATTTCTTTATGGGCATTTATAGATCTCCTTTTGTGGGTATCCATTTCTGGAGTATCATTAGGTTAGTTTGGAGCTATAATTATTTCTAGATTCTTCATAATCCTTATTTCCTTCAATTTATGTGTGTGCATTTGAGGAGACAGTCATCTATTTAGACTTTAAAAGTGTTCTTTGGTGGGAAAAGACCTCACAATTTTGTCTAGCTTGTGATTCTGTACAGACAGCTGGTGATGAACCCAAGGAGGCAGAGTTCTGTAGTTGGCTGGGCCACTGCTTTTACTCTGATTTTCGGTGGGGCTGCTGACTGGGCTTCACTGTCCAGTGAGATGACTGGCTGGGCTCTGCTATGGTTTTTCATCAGGCTGGTTCTCGGATATATTCCTGGCTAGGCAGTTCTATTTGGACTCCACAGTTTGGCAGGACTTCAGGGTGGGCTCTGAGGTTATGGGGACTTGTTGCTCAGGATAGGTGAGAAGAGAAGCCATGCTCCTTTAAAATGAACCAATGAGGATTGCCTCTGTGTTAGAATATATTCATGGAGTGGGCTTCTGGCTGAGTGAAGTTGTTGCTTGTATTCCCAGGTCAAATAGGTCTAACCCCTATGTTTCTTCAGAATGCATAGAGGCGATGTGATAGGCTCTTTCTTGGTTAGGGTTCTTCATCATCTTTTTGGCCAAGGAATATCACTAATTGACTTCCCAGTTCAAACAAGTCTTGTAAGCCTCTGAATACCTAGGGAGACCTCAATTCTCTGGAAGCCAATCCTGTGCTAGGAAAAGGAAACACCAGGCCCAGGATATTCCCAAGGTCTTCTGTGTGGGGCACCTGTCATCTGCAGCTCCCACAGACCTGCTGGAGGGCTGCTCATAGCTCAGGCTGATGCAGAGGCAGCAGTGCTGCCAGAGCCAGACCCCAGCTGCTCCTCACTTCCAGACTAGTGGGCCAAAGAAAGGCTGGAGAAACACCATCTCCCCAGCTCTTCAGGCTCCCAGGACTCAAGCATGGAGAAAAGCATTGCTGTGGTCCATCAGAGAGCAGTCCTCAAGCCAGGACTGCTACCTGGAGGTCCAAAACAGAGAAAGAAGCCAATGCCTATGGCCATGCCACTGTAGTGGCCCTGCCATCAAGATGGTCTGCTACCACCTGCTAAGAGGCCGCTCCTGTGTCTCCAGAAGACGCAGGCACCCTGCCGACAGAGGTTCCAGGTGCAAAGAAGAAGTTGGAGAATAATATGGAGGCTTTGGAGGTGAGAACAGAAGTTGTGGAGGCCTCTACCACCATACTGCCTGTCTATTCTTGTGCCCCATCTGGGGCCCATAGTGAGATGACTAACACACTGACCCCACACACAGACCTCTCCCACATCCCAGATATCCAGCCAGCAATCAGTGGGAACTGCAGCCTTCTGGAGACCTGAACCTCTCTGTCCATCCTCCTTCCCCCTCAGTAAGTAATGATGAGTGGGGGATCCCTTCTTCTCTTCCCCTGCTTCATCCCACTAACCCTGATCTCCCATGAGGCCCAGTACCAAGTAGGGAGTTACCCTACATTGTTTCATGTGCCTCCTCACCTGAGAAGAGCTCTGGCACCTCCTATTTTTTACCTTACCACACCTCATATCTAGGTCACTTTCCCCTCCAAGCCTACCCCCTGCAGAATGGAATCCTTAACCTCCATGTGCCTTGATTCTTCTCCCCCTATTCTTACTCACTCCCCCTCTTCCTACTCATCCATCTGTTCCACCTCCAAGTGGTCCTCACCCTGCTCCTCCTCCTGGTCCTTCTCCATTTCCTCCTCCTCCTTTTATTCCTCCACTTGCTTCTGATCACTTGCTTCTCATCTTCCTTCTCCTCCTGTTACTCCTCCTCTTCATTCCTTTCCAAGGCCCATTCTAGTCCCTTCCAACTGCACCCCAATAGCCTTGGCCAGAACTTAACTGCTACAAGAGTCTCTCCCACCCACACATCCATGTCCTCTGCTCACCTGACTCACACTCCACTGTGCTGAGGACATGGCCATGGACACTACTCCCTCTTCTATGGCAGTAATGTTTCCAACTGCACCTGCCGCCAATGACAGCTCCCACCTATGCCCCAGGTCCATGGCCCTAAGCAGCACAGGCAGCCCACTGGCTCCCCAAAACCTCAGGTCTCCTACCCCAACCCCCATTTGAACCAGTCCTTTGTCCCACTAGCCACACCTCAGCCCTCATCTGAGAGCCCTCCTGGGTTCTATGGAGAACCTGCCTTCGCAATGCTGCCCTGCTTATAGTGATCCCAGTTAGGGACCATGCATTGCCTCCCACCTGGCACACAGTGTCTCTGCCATCATCCTCCTAGCCTGTAGCACCAGAGGAACCTGTGGATACCACCCCTCCTCCCTGGGCTGTCCTAGCACAGTCCCTCCTGCCTCCTACTAAAATTTTGGAACATAATATGGGCTGCTTCCTAGTTCAAGGAACCTCCATCAGAGTGGCAGCATTGCCTCAACTCCAGTCTCCACCAGCTTGGTTACACAGCAGATGGCTGGAATAAGTGTAAGTCTCCAGGTCCCCAGCAGTTCTAGAGCCACTTCTCAGTCCTCATGTAGGAGCCCTGGTGGGCAGTGATAGCATAACACATTCATTTAGGGTAACCCACCCAGGAAGCTCAGCCCAGGCTGTGGGCTTAAACACAGCACCCTTCCAACAGTGAGTGGCAGAAATGGCCTGCATGGACTTGTAGGAATGATATCAACCCAGACATCCTTGTGCACATTACTCAACACTGGCCAGGCTTTCCTATAGTACAGTACAGGGGTTTAGAGCCTCCAGGACAGGCTTGGACTTTGTCACAGGTGGGCTGCATATGGGACATCATATTCAGACTTTCTATTTTCCAGCTCCCCTCTTAGGCCTGCAGTGGTCTTGAAACCTGCACTGCTGGGACTGAAGGGGAAGCTGGTTTTGAAGTGCCCATTCCAGACCTGTGGAGCATAGAGGAGATCTACATGTATGCCCGAACTGACGCCACCACAAAACCCACACTCTTGCTTGATGGTAACCTGTTTGATCTGAGCTGGGCAATTTTCCTGACCTTCGACCTGGCTAAGATATTCATTGCTAGCTAAAGGGGCTTCCTAATCCCTCACGTATTTGCCTCCATGGCCTTGCTCTTGCCCCCCAAATGTATATAAATTCTTATTGTTTCTACTTTGTCTGACTCTGTTTATGCATCTACCTTGCTTTCTGATTAAATGTCAGAGAAAGACGTGGCATATGTTCACGGTAATGTGTGGAGCATGACATTATGCAAATTTGGAGGAACAACATGTCTTGTGTGGGCAGAAGATTGATCCAAAGGTGCACTTCCATTGGGCTTTACAGAAGGCTTTTTATTTTTCATTTTAAGTAGGGTCTCACTACTTTGAAGATGCTGCCCTAGAACTCAACAACTTCCTGCCTCAGCCCCTGAATGACTGGGATTATAGGAATGCACCACCACTCCTGGACTGACGAATAATTTTAAGTCCCTTTCCCATATTTCTTAAATTGAAACCATACTTTTTAGAGGAAATCCTCATCTTCACCATGGTATGGAATGTAGTCTCCCATCCAACAGCATGGGCCAGTGCTGCCTGAGAATCTGGGCTACGCACTGTGTGTCCTGGGCTCACTAGGTCATTCTGGTCATCATTCCTGGGGGGTGGATATGGGAACATGTGTATATTGGGACTGGAAAATAACAAAGCTTTACATCTCTGTTTTAGACAAGCTAGTGGCCAATGAGCCCAGGAGGCCCTTCTGACCTTCAAGATCATACCTCTGTGGTTAGGGCATTTATCATCCTTTGTGCTCATCCGTAGGCTGCCAGCATAGCATCAGCATGTGGAGGAGAACCATTTGCTACCCAGGAGCCCTGCCTTTCACCTTGAACCCTCCCATCTAGTGCCCCAGGACAGTGTTCAGACAAGCCATTGACCTTCCCTCTCCACAGCCTTTGTAGCACTACTCAGTGGTGAAAATCACCTACTACAGCACTGGTCAATCTCTTTCCTCCTCTGTGGCTCCAGAACTCCAGGTACATAGGCAGGTCTCTATCCAAATGTGACAGATGAATCCCTTCCCTTCAAGGCAGGTGTCCTTTCTAGAACATCAAGGTGGTTCAGAGACAAAAACAGGGGTAAGTTCCATCCCTCTGCAGCCTCTCAGAACAAAGCTGCCCCTTCTGCATATAGAGGATCCACCCACCCTTGCCATACTTGTCTTCACAGCTTCCTTGGTTCCCTGGGCTCCAGCAATTGAATGTGTGAGAAGAAGGTGATTCTGGTACTAGGGGGTCAGCCCATATAAGAAGACAGAGAGCCTTATAATGACTTGTCTTCAGACACAAGGAAATGGTAACTGCAACAGTGGGAGAGGTCCTGGAGGTGTGGGAGAAAGAATGCTATGAAAACCATGGCTGCCTCTCCCTGAAGTCTGAAAAGTTAAAACAGCAGAGCATCTCCACGCCCAGAAATATAAAGGTTGGCCTCAGGTAGCTCCCCTATTTAAGGGATACTCAGTTCTGTTGGTGACCCAAAGCCTGAAACTCAGGGACACACAACCAACTCATGAACCATCACACATGAAACTCCCTGCCAGTGCCAAAAAAATGACAGGCACAGGACAGTAGAGGTGCTTTGATCCTGGGACAAAAGCCAGTGGTTCCCCCACACGGAGCACCATCCCCCAACTCAGCAGGACTGACAATGTATCAGCTAGAATCGAGGGCCCCACTGCCCCTTATAGCCACACCAGCCCATGATTTCCCAAACACAATTGTACCATCCCCACTACAGCAATCCTATGTCCCAAGTTCCCACTGGGATACTGCTAGCTAAGTGGACCCACCCTTCCTTTCACTGCAACAGGAGCCTGCATCCCCAGAGATACACAGCTTAAAGGCATAATTGGAGGGTCCTGGAGTCAAGGGTTCTCCTGGCCCTCCAGTTATGACTACCATGTCCTGTGGGGAACTCCTAGTACTCTACTATGTCAGATCCACTCAGAACAACCACAATAGTCTGGTTCTTATAGTCTCAGCCCAGGCCCTTTCCTAAAACCCATTGCCCTCTTGCTATCAGATTGGTCTTGGCAACACCAACAGGTCTAGCCATCCTCATGATGACTGGCTTTTCCTGGTTACAGACAGATAGGGAGTGAGACAGTCCAGCCACATCTGGCAGATGGCAGCCTGGGAGGAGTGGAAGGGAGGAGGAGAGAATAAGCACAGAAGCAGGGAGGGGAGCAGGAAGGAAAACAGACCCTGCATTTGTCTGACCCAAGACCTTGAAACTCAAGTTGCCCACTTGGTGCCAGCAGAGGACAGGGTTCTTGGGACCTCAAGTATTGACAGCAGTCCCTGCCTCCTGTGATCCCATGCCAGGTCCCAGGTGAGCATGAGGGCCACCAGACAGTGGTGTCCGGGAAGAAGACATCGAGGGAAGCATCATATGAGACTGCATTTGGGATCAAGCTTGCATTTGGGACATGGTGGTGGCGCAGCAGAGCAGAGTCCTTTCATGCAACAGGCACCTGCAGATTATACGATGTGCCCATACACTGTTCCCCCAAAGATGTATTTGTTACTTCATCTACAAAAGGGGGATTTCATGACACCCACACAGACACTGGTGGTCACAAAGGTCAGAGAACGCCCCTCACATTTCCCTTTTTTACAACTGCCAGCACCTGCCCCTTCCAATGTTGTGCTCACCCCACAGGATGCTGAGCTTTCCTGGCAATGCATGCCAAGAACTGCCCACTGCTGAAGCCCAAGAGGTGCTGCCTCTTGGAGTTGCTGCACTGGGCTTAGTGTCTCTCTGTGTCTGCCACTCACTGACCATGTGCCTCAAGTTACCCCTCTATGGTACAAGTTAAAATCCCACCCTGCATGCCTGAGGGCAACGTAAGTACAGTACAAACAGTGTCCAAAGCACATGCAAGTAGGACAAAAAGGCTCCTGTCCTCTCTTGCCGAGGAATGACATCCATCAGGCCATAGGCAAGCCAGCCAGCTGTGGAGGACCATATCCCTGATCTGGAGAACCTTGTTTCCAGTTCACATCATCATGCATGAGGTTCTCAATGCCCTGGGGAATCTGCGGCAGAATGGAAGTAGACCAGCCCTTCATTGTCAAAGGTAGAAGGATCAAATTCAGACTCATTTCTAAAGCTGGTTACCTCCTGAAATTTGGGCTTTGGAATGAAAGGAAGGCTTGTGGTTACCATCTCCAAGCACCTGGTTTTGGCCACTGAAACTGGTTGTATCTGGAGTGTGGGAACTGTTGTCAGGTAGTAGGTTAATATTGTCTATGAAGTGAAGGAACCCCACATGACCCTGAAGCCAAAAATATCTCCCCACCCAACACCTTACCTACAGACATTGTACAATTTTTTGTTTGTTTGTTTTGTACCAGGTATTGACCCAACAGGCTCTTTACCACTAAGCCACATTCC
This sequence comes from Marmota monax, assembly GCF_021218885.2. NCBI lineage: Eukaryota > Metazoa > Chordata > Mammalia > Rodentia > Sciuridae > Marmota > Marmota monax. The sequence goes on along the minus strand of NW_026694997.1, from coordinate 17,096 downwards.
CAGACTGTTTTTTTATTTTTTATTTTGTGACAAGGTCTCTCTTACATTGCTCATGGCCTCTCAGTTGCTGAGGCTGGCTTTGAATGTGTGATTCTCCTACCTCAGCCTCCCAAGGCACAACCTCATAGCCCATCTGCAAAGCTGAGTTGACCCTAAATGGCTAGTCACCATGCCTGCCTTAGATTCTACACCAGTGAACTCTCACAGAAATGGAACACCCACCTTTGTCTACTTCAGATTTGCAGTCCTGTGGGCAAGCAGGGGCACTATAGCTTCAATGACCAGCTAGGACACATCCAAGTCTCTGAGACCCTCAACGACATGAAGCCCTCTAGGACCTGGGTCACCTCCTGGCACCACTTTTCAATCTGAGGGTGAAGGACTTGGTGTGCATAGATCTACAAAATATCACTTTTTGCATATATGTCACATTCAACCCGAACCAACAGCTTAACTCAGTGGAATGCATAACTCACATGGGAGGGATAAAGGAACAAAGTCGTAAGTAACTTTAGTTTCTGGTTTTTTCTCTTTTTTTATGTGTATATGTTTATGTGACTTACTTTAAGTTAACTTACAGCCAGTTTTAGTGCACATTCCACAGCAGTGCTTTGTGGGAGCAGCAGGCGAGACAGTAATTAACCCTGACAAGCTAGAGGAACACCAGAATTTGACTAGATGGATTTTCTCTCTAAGCAGAAATGGCACCATAATATATAAATTGATGGAATTTATTGAAAAGTGGGGGAAATCCACCAGGCCACTGGGATCACTCTGCCTATCTTTCGACAGGTTCTAGGTAGCTGGGCTTCAAGACATGGTGAGGAGTGTGCAGGCAAATTTAAGGACTTTCCAACAACATCAGCTAATCCCACAGACTGTAGACTCTGCCATGCTAAGTTGTCAGTGTCTGTGGGGACAGTAGTTAGATTATATTGATTGATAGGGGCCTAGGCCAAACTTACAAGGGTAGGGAGGTATTATCATCATTGTGTCTTTTTATAGAGGGAAGAAATTCCCTTCTTGTTTCTATCAGTGTATCACACAGCTACCTTTCACTGTCAAACACAGTGGACCCCAGAAAAGGCTTTGTCATTTCCACTTCTAATGGAAGTCATGCTATTTGGTTTCCTTAAAGGAAGCTATATCTATCTATCTATCTATACACACACACACAAACACATTCAATTTCACAGGGCAGTTGTCCAGCTGTGTCCATGAGCTGCAGCTGTGGCTCTAGTTTTCACATTTGCTTTCTCTGCACCAAGGTGGCTGACTGAAGATGCCACGGGAGAGGAGAAGAGGAGGACAGAGGCACCTCAATGTACAACCAGGAATCATTATATTCTGCACATCTGTTAGGATACTGTCCATTATATAAATACTTTATCTCTAAGGGTAAAATGTAACAGGAGTGAATACAAACAAATCGGATTATTCAGCAAAACATAAGCAACTTGATCAAAGAGAGACCAGTACCAGCCTGTGTCCCATCACCACCTTTACAATACCATATTTCCTGTCCAAGTTGTCCTTGTGGATTTGGCAAAGAAAAGTATGACAACAGTCAAGTTGTTACAGACCACAGTGAAATGAGAAACTCATGCAGAGATGAAAATTATCTACTGGTAATATTTTTTCTATTTGTATATCTTGGTCAAGTCCCTTTGCCCATGGACCTAGCAACCCCAACAATTGAGGCTCCTTTTACCATTCCATGGTCAAGAGACTCAATTGCTCCCCTGTAGTAGCTTCTGTAGCAACAAGTACTGCTTAAGGTCAGAGCTGCCACACCATCCCATAACCTATTGTCTAACTGTGTAAATACCATGTGGGAGAACAAAGTCCATTGTTGCTCTCCCCACAGGAAAGCACAGTCTGTTCCAGTGGAGCAATTGATTCCAAATGTCTTTCCTTATCTTTGGCCTCTTCCATAACTGTGACCAAGGCCCAAAGTGAACTCATTTATTGTTTTGATATTTTCATGGAACCCATTCAAACCCATCAGGGCAGGAAAAGAAAATTTATAGGGGTATACTTGGGCTAATATACCCAAGGATTTTAATTGCTCTACAAAGATTTTAGTTTAAAAAGTACTGTAGATGTTCTGATTCCCAGTCCCATCAGGCCAAACTTGTACTAAATCATGCAATGTCTTTAACATTAGTCCTAGGTATGGACTAATGAAAACGTCTCAATATCTAGGAAGGTCTGTATCTGGGAATTGGGAACATTTGTTCTTTATGTACAGCAGCAGGACACAACCAAATAACCCCTGAACAAATGAGAGGAACTTCCAGATTTTTGCAACTTGGAGGAGTTTACACCCCATCTTCTGTATTGGAGATGTGTCAACACTCTTTGACCTGCTGTCTCTAGATGGAATAAAGGCACAGAAGTGAAAGCCACATCATCAACATAATAAAGCACTCATACTCATTTACATTTTGTCCAGGTCAGAGCTGCCAATATATTATTCCATTACATATGGTATACTAGGCAAATATCCTTGTGAAAGAACAAAGACCATCATTGCTCTCCCCACATGAAAATATATTGTCCTTGCTTTCCCTCATTGGGCTTCTTGTATTTCCTTTGCCTTCTAGTTCTCCCACCTTCTAAGATATGTTCTCTGTAACCTGACTTCCTCATCTTTTCAGTTGATTCCATACAGCCACAACCCGTGTGACTTGAGAAACACTAAATGCCAATAAAGGGATCAGGAATGACCCTAGCCTTTCATGACACTGCCTGATAGCTACTTGGAGAGTGGTCCTTTAGTTCTTCTATGAGTGGTTCATTAAACAGAACCAGTGCAGATTGATGCATGAAGGGCCTGCTTCATTTCTAACTCTCTTAGGAGGTTGTGGAATTCTTTCATGAATTTCCAACACAGGGTGCCATGGGTGACTTCAACATATTGTGTCAAGCATAATTTTAGGAAGCTATCAACCAGGACAATACAAAGATGGCAGTGACCTCATTTACAGCTACATATATACATTGTTTTAATGTAGGGTAGATAGTGAGTGATGTGCTCTTACTCATTTCACTCTCTAATATGAGTGTTTTTTCAGAACCAGTGTCCCAAATCCAAATAGCCATTCTATTATATTTCCTTAGCTTTCTGTCTGTTGTCAGTCTATCAAACAGAGTGTCATCTCTCATGGACATATGCATGTTCTGGAGGGGAGAGGGCAGATCCTCACCCTCCTTTCCTGGTGACATTGTATAATGTGTCTTCACCTTTTCAGTTATGACCCATCTGTTACTTGGCACTGGTACTTAAATTGGCTCATCCAGTGTGCTTCCTCTTCTTCAGAGGTACTGGATCCACAGGGATCCCATTTATGGAGGCCCAGTCCTGAACAGGTATTTCAAGCTGTAGAATCTATGATATCCACTCACCTCCTTTTCCCTCAACTAAAGAAAACAGAGTAGAGAGCCCAGATGCAACCAGGGGAATCAAGGTGGGTGAGGAGCAGGAGGAGGGTCACAGAGAGACAGATGGGCTGGGCAAAGAGTAAAGAGGTGCCCCTAGTTATGATAAAGTATCACTCTCCAACCTTCTGGAGACCCAGGGAGACCTAATTACCAAGAAATCAAGTCTTGAGTCTCAGGAGCAAATACCTTGCAAGAAAGTACCCAGGTCTTCATTGCCTGAACCTCTGTCTTTCAAGTAGTCTAGTGTGCTGGTGATGCTTTCCATTGAATTTTTAATTTGTTTATTGATTCTTTCAACATAAGGATTTCTAATTCATTCTTCTTCAGATCTCTATCTCCTTATTTAAATTATCTTTCACTATTTGAATTTTCTCTCTGATTTCATTTCTTCCATTGTCTTTTACCTCATAGATCAGTTTAACCACGAACTTTCTGAATGCCATCTATGACATTTCCTCCACTGTGATGTCAATGGAGTCTATTTTGGGGGGGGTTGTGTTTACTTGGGATCATTTGCTTTTTCATATTGTTTGTGTATCTACCCATCTATCTTGGTGGGTCTGATGCTGTAGAGTTTCTACCTTATGAGTTTATAGTGTCCCTCTATGTCATTAGTACCTCACAGATTTGGGTGGGGGAGCCCAATGACAGCAATATTGTATACAAACATTATATAGCAGTAGACTAGATCCTTACTTCCTATTTGGATAGCTAGTATTCATTGGTGTGATATGCAGAGAGAGTAGGATCAGTAATTTCCATCATTAAAAACAGTAAATAAACATGCATTATGTGAAGCTTAAAATCAGACAATGAGTTTTATCTATGACTTCCACCATCTTAATTATAGCTAAGACATTGATGGTAGGGGTTGATGTTAATATATCTCAATTAGTATTAACAAGTAATAATGGCAGAGTGGAGTATGAGGAAAGAAGAAGATATAGGAGGGTAGAAAAATGTTTGCAATTTCAAAAGGTGAATAGGGAAGATGCAGCGGTAACTTAGGAAATGTTGCTAATGTGAAAAGTGAAGAAAACCCAGCAGAATATAAAGGAGGAGAGAGAGAATGACATTTTTGGGTTAGGAATAGAAAAAGAGAGGGGGAGATGAGTAGTGGCAAAGGTGATACACAAAACAGAATCCAAATAAGTTAATCAGAATCCCTAACCCTCACAATACAGAGCATCTGAAAACGACACCTTCAGTGGAAAAAAAAAAGGAAAAGGAAAAGAAAGGCTATAAATTAGGAAGAAAAACAAATATGAATATGTGTAGGAGTCCTTGAATCACTCAGTACACATTCAAATAATACAAAAACCCTTCACAGAAAAAGAAATCCAAATGGTCAACAAATATATGAAGAAATGTTCAACATCTCTAGTAGTTAGAGAACTACACTGAGAGTCCATATTCACTCCAAGCAACAATAAATGTTGGCCAAAATATGGGGGAAAATGTTCTCCAATACATTGCAGCTAGGTCTGCAAATTAGTGCAACCTCTCTGGAAAAGAGTATGGAGATTCCTCAGAAAACTTGGAATAGAACCACCATTTGATCCAGCTATCTCACTCCTAGGTTTATACCCAAAGGACTTAAAATCAGTATACTACAGTCATGCAGTCACCTCAGTATTTAATAGCAGCTCAATTCACAATAGCCAACCTATGGAACCACCCCTGGTGCCCTTCAGTAGATGAATGGATATTGAAAATGTGGCATGTATACACATCATGGAATATTACTCAGCCATAATGAAGAATCAAATTATGTCATTTGCCAGTAAATGGATGGAATTGGAGAATATCATGATGAGTGAAATAATCCAATCCCCCCAAAATCAAAGGCTCAATGTTCTCTCTGATATGTGGATGCTAACCAATAACAAGAGAGGGTAGGGAAGGAAATATATAAGTTGATCAGATTAGACAAAGGGGAATGAAGGGAAGGGTCAGGGGATGGGAATAGGAAAGACAGTAGAACAAAGCAGACATAACTTTCCTCTGCTCATATATGAATACACAACCAGTGTAACTCCATATCATATATAACCTCTGGTTCCAAGGCCTGGCTGGGTCACTACAGGGTGACTGACCTCAGAAAGGGTGTGGGGCTTTCTGTGCTCTCAACAAATGTCTTCAAAGAAGTGAATGGAATCTGCCTAGCAGGAAGGGGTGGGTAGGTGACAGCATGCCTCTCCTCAGAAGCCAGGGGCAGCAGGTTAAGCTATAGCCTTGAGGGAAGATGCCCCTAGAAGCAAGGTAGAATCCAAGAACTGGAGAGGTCACTGGAGGGGTGTGGCAGGATCTGAGTTGCCCTGAGGTTGGACTTTCAGCACCACCTGCAAGGCCCTTCCATGTCCTAGCATCCCCCTAGCCCTTTTCATGTCCCCTTTGATGATACTGAGGAAAGGACTTGCCAGCAGGATGACAATCTCCAGGGACTGCACTTCCAACTTTATTTTTTTAATGGTGAATTCACATAATGATTCTTTTTAAAAAATTTTAATTTTATATACTTCATTCTTTGCTAGCACAATTTCTGGTCCAGTGGAGATTGTGCGAACTGGGGCTCCCAGGGGTGGAGGGAACTTTGGGTTTAGCATACCCACCCCAGGATGGAGGTCCCATTCCCCAGCCCACTCTCCACCAGGCTGGATCTAAGGCAACCAGTGTGAAGCACAGAGGAGAACTTTGTGGACACTCAGCTTGACCTGGCTGGCTTGTCAGCTACCTTGGCTGATGGAAGCTCTGGTCCATTGTCCCTGGCCTTGGACCTGGTTAGGGTGTCATGTGATCCTCCATGATACTGCTCTTCTTTGGAGACAAATCCTTCTGTGCAGGGTGCCTAAGTTTTCCTCTATAGTTACAGGGCCTCTCTTTCCCTCACCTGTTTTGCCTCAATAGCCATCCTTTTTCTCCAGTGATGTACATATATTCCTCTTTTTTCTAGTTCATCTGTCTCTGTTTATGTGTCTTTCTAGTTGTTTGACTACACAGTGGAGGAAGAAGCAGCATGTGTGTGTGGGGGATGTGTGGACCCCCACATTGCACAAGAATCTGGTCCCAGAAGGTAATATGTGTGGCAGCCACATGATAACAGTCTGTGGAAAGACGCTGGAGGGATGTCAACTAACAGATACCACATCTCTATTCTTAGGTGATATCTTTTGGTCCAAACACACTGCTATCCCTGACTATATATATATATATATATATATAAATATATATATATATAATACTCATGTGAAATACCATGAGCTTTTTTATACATAAAAAATACAATTTCTGATGTTGGGGGTGGCTGCCTATTCCCATAAAACAATGACCCCTTTTAAGAAAATTCACCTATTTGTTCCATTGTCTTCCTCATGCCAGATACGGAAAAGAACACATAAATTGTTGGTGGGATTGTGAATTAGTGCATCTGCTCTGGAAGGCAGTACAGAGGTTCCTCAAAAAACTAGGAAGGGACTCACCATATCAAACAGCTCTCCCACGCTTTGATGTATAACCAAAGGAGCTGAAATCAGCATACTGCAGGGTGCAGCCACAACAATATTTGTAGGAGAACAACTTACATTGGTTAGGTATGGAATCAACCTAGGTGCCCAACAACACATGAGTCCACAAGCAAAATGTCACACACACACACACACAAACACACACACACATTATACAACCAGTGAATTGTTACTTAGCCATAAAAAGAATGAAACTATTGCATTTGCAGTAGATGGTTGGAACTGGAGATCATATTGCTAAGTAAAATAAACCGAACACACAAATTAAAAGGTCAAATACTTTCTCTCAGAAGATGAACCAATGTACAGAAAAAAAGAGGAGAAAAAGTATATGTGTGTGCTGTGCGGAGAGATGCCAGGGAAATAGAAGAGATATCATTTGAGCAGAGGATGGGGATTGAGGTGGAGAAAAGGGAAGAATAGTGGAATGAATCTGACCAAACTTCCTGTGTAGTTATATGAATACATCATGGTGAAATTTGCTTTCGCTTATATCCACAAGGTACTCAAAATGATTAATAAAAAAATCAGTGTACAGATGACAGATCTTGGGAGCAAAGGAGTATAGGAAAATATACTGAAATATATTTCAGTATACTGAAATACTGTGATTGTATAATTATGTCCAGTGAACCCTAAAAACGATTCTTCATGCTCCTTCCTGTGGCCTACCTTCCAACTTTGTCCATGTTACACCTCCTCATCCCCAAGAGGCTGTGGATCTGATTTCCATCACTACTGATGTGTCAATACTTTTTATAAATGTATGCAAATGAGTATATACAAAGTGGCCTGTTTGGTTTCTTTCACAAACTATAATGATATTTTTATTTTTTATTTTTTATCCTTTTTTTTAGTTGTAGATGGACACAATATGCTTACTTTATTTATTCATATTTATGTGGTGTTGAGGATTGAACCCAGTGCTTCACACATGCTAGGCAAGCATTCTGCCACTGAGCTATCATCCCAGGTCCTGATAATGATTTTGTGAGGTAGACAGGTTTTTGTTTGTGTCAGTGAGCCATTCCTGTGTTTTGCTGTGGAGTATTCCATTGTATGAAAGTACCTGGGGAAGCTGATCACCCAACCATTGGTGGATATCTACATTGTAGTTTTCAACTAGGGTTGTTTTGACTCACTTCCCCTTCTGCTTATGATTTTAGAGCTTGATGTTTGTTTATGGTCTTGAATCATAGCAACAGCCACTTATGATTAATGTACTGACATGCTTTATTTATGGTATAAAAGGTTTACTCAAACCCCTAAAGTGGGTCGAAGGATGCAGACTTGCAGCCTGCGCCTTGCACCACTAGCTGGTGAATCCTGATCACCAGCTAGTGAAAAAGGTTTCCATCTCCTGCTTTAAGATAAACTCGGTGATTTATTGCAATTTTGCCATAACATAACAATCACGGGAATGCAAATCAAAACTACACTAAGATTTCATCTCACTCCAGTCAGAATAGTAATTATCAAAAATACAAATAATAATAAATGCTAGCAAGGATGTGAGAGAAAAGGTACACTCATACATTCCTGGTGGGACTATAAATTGTGCAAATACTCTACAAAGCAGTATGGAGATTCCTCAGAAAACTAGGAATGGAACCAGTGTATGACCCAGCTAGCCCACTTCTTGGCATTTATCTAACAGAACTAAAATTAATCAATACAGCCACTTCAATGTTTATAGCAGCACAATTCACAAGAGTCAATTATGAAATCAACCCAGATGCATCAATAGATAAATGGAGTAAGAAATTATGGTATATATACCCAATGGAGTTTTACTCAGTCTTAAAGAAGAATGAAATAATGGTGTTTGCTGGAAAATGGATAGAAATGGAGAACATTATGCTAATTTAAAATAGGTCAGTCTCAGAAAATCAAGAGTTGAAAATTTTCTCTCATATGTGGAAGCTAGAGCAAAATAATAAAAAAGAAGGAGGGGAGAATCAGATATCATGAAGATATGGGAAAGATGAGTACAGTAAAACATCAAGAGGGAGAAAGGAGGAATAGGAAAGGGAATAAAATATGGAATGATTTTTTTAATCATGCTATGTGCATATATAAATAGACCACAGGGTATTTCACCTTTATGTACAAGTAGAAAGAGCCAATAAAAAATTTTAAAAAATAGATTAGCAAAAGAAAGATTAGTAGAGTATGAAAAGGAGAATGGGAGGAGAGAAGAGAGGAAAAAAAGCAGGGGAACATGTATTGAAACCAAATTCCATGCATGTACATTTTTGCCAGGATGAACACAATTATTACGTATAAATATAATGCTCTAATAAAAAATAATTTCTTAAATAAAAAATTTTAAAAAGGTACAAAGTTTCAGTTATGCATAAGAGATAAGTTCAAGAGATCAGAAGTACAGACATGTAAATACAGTAAACAATACTGTAATTCAATATTTAAATTTACTAAGTATACTTGTTAAGTTTTTTAAATAAAAAATGGTAACTGTGAAATGATGACTATTCTAATTAACTTGATTGTGGTAAATATCTCACAATGTATACATACATGAAAACATCAAGTCTTATATACCTAAAGATATACAATTTTGTCAACTGTACTTCAATAAAGATGAAAAATTAGTATATATGTTGATAACATTTTACATATATATAAAATATATATGCTTATATATATACATATACATGCAGCATATATAGACTTGGTAATATTAATAGCAATTGTGAAGGCCAACTATTTAGATGTAACCAAAAAATTACCTTTTCCAAACCAGACTTCACACTTTGCATCCAGATCATGACAGTCTCCTTCATAACAAAAAAACTTATTTTGTTTGCAAGTATGTCCATTTTGTACAAATATGTCTTGTGGACAACTTGGTGAACTTCCATTGCAAACCTCAGCTATATCACATTCAGGGTGTACTACAGGTCTGCATGTAGTACCTGCTGCTGACAACTAATAGAAATTAAAATATAAAAAGAAAAGTATTTCATGTAACATTGTTGTATTTGTCAATATTTCAAAAGTGTGTCAATTATTTATAATTTTTATTCATTGTCCAAGACATTTTTTAGTATAAATCATTATTCCAACATTAATAATTAATTGAATGCTATCAATTAAAACAGGAGATGAGACATATAAGAAAAAGTGGATATAATGAAAGCCAAAATTTTTTTGTGCTTTCAGTACAAGGAACAAAAAAAAAAAAATCACATTTAGCCTTGGAAAATGATTTCTTTTGAAAAAAAATATTTTAATTAAAAGTCAATTTCCAAATATTATATATGTATGAATTGAAACCACTATTTGTAAGTATTCCATACTTACAAACATACCACAATACTTACAAACATTCTTTGATAAACATGAAACATAAATAACTGAGAATGAAGGAAGGGAAACAGAAGAATGATTTATGGAAGCAGTTCAACCTTGGGGGATATTAATGAAGAAGCAGCACTACAGTCTTTCTCCTGAATTATATTTCTCCTGAATTATATAATATTATTATAATTATATTAATTGTTACATATATAAAATTCTGAAAACATATGTAAAGAGTCAAGTGAGCACCTATCATACTTGATTATGTCAAGTCAACACTGCCACAGTCTGGCTGGGCACAAATGCCGCAGTCTGGCTGGGCACACAATCACGAGCCACCACACAGCTTGTAGATTCAAACAGCAACTCTTTATTCCCGAACTCACACCAGCCGTCTACAATCACGTTCTGGGGAAATCCACGTTCTCTTCCCAAATCCACGTTCTCTGCCCAAATCCACCTCCACTGGGCTTCTATCTCCAAAATATACTGTCTGAATCCCGTGAGAACTCAAGGGGAACTCAGGCAGCAGGATACGCCCTATTCCCAGCAGGAATAAACCTGGAACCTAAACCGGGAACGCCCTAAACCCGATTATCTTAAACCGGGAACACCCTAATCCGCCTTGGTCCTTGAGCAAGGTCACCTACATTCAATGTCACTGCAACATGGGGTACGCTGGCAAGGAAATTGTCATACCTACTTGGCTAATGGCTCCCAGCACAACACTAAGATTATTACAGACTAAGAATGTAACCTAGAATGAAAACATTCTAGGAAAAACATAAATTAAGCACAGTCAATTAAAGACAGTCAATAAGACAGGGCCCATGGTAGATAGTTCAACAGAGACATTCTCTTATGGGAATCTTGTTAAAAATGTATTTGAAGAACTGAAAAGAACAAAATGGAACAGCAGTCAACATCTTTACCACATAAACTAAAATGTGATTTTTTTTAGTCAAATGATCTTTGAATAAAAAATTCACAGTTTAAATTTTTTTCTTTAGGCACTATTTGTAAACTGTACCATTTAGTGACTTCTATTTCTTAAACATGTATGGAAAATTAATGTAATTTTCAACTGCATGTGTACAGATACTTATCACAACCAGTAACATTTTTTTACTTATAAAACCCTAAATATTGAATAGAGTGAAAGAATAATTGTTCCTTTCAGTGAAGATCTTCTATATTGAAGAATTTTATAATAACTGTAAATCAAGGCTTAAAAACAACTGCATCAGGTTAGTGGGGAAATTAGCATTAGAAAGTGATCACAACACCTAACAAAAGTGTACTGGATCAGAAATATAATTCTGAATTTATTATCTCTTTATTTATTAAGGTCACTTATCCTGACTTAACTATAGCTCTACATGTCCTAATGTATCCTATACATGATTCAATGTGCTTGTAAAATTTTTGTCAACTTAAATCTTACTTGACAGTTACTGCAGCATGGTCCTGTGTCACATTGCGATCCTTGTTTCAGAATACAGTTTGAGCTGCTTTAAACATTGATGTGACTACATCACTGTAGTATGCTGATTTTAAATCCTTTGGGTATATACTAAGGAGTGCGATAACTGGGTCAAATGGTGGTCCCATTCCAAATTTTCTGAGGAATCTCAATCCTGCTTTCCAGAGTCTTTGCATCAATTTGCAGTCCCACCAGCAACATGCGAGTGAACCTTTTCCCCCACATCCTTGCCAACACTTGCTTGTATTCTTGATAATTAACATTTGGACTGGAGTGAGATGGAATTTCAGTGTAGTTCTAATTTGCATTTCTCCAATTGCTAGAGATGTTGAACATTTTTCATATATTTGTTGACCATTTATATTTCTTCTGTGAAATATCTGTTCAGTTCCTTTGCCCATTTATTGATTGGATTATTTGGGGTTTTTTGATGTTAAGTTTTTTGAGTTCTTTATATATCCTGGAGATTAATGGCCTATCTGAGGTGCAGATGACAAAGATTTTCCCCCATTCTGTATGCTCTCTCTTCACATTCTTCATTGTATCCTCTTTCAGTTTGATACCATCCCATTTATTGTTTCCTGATTTTACTTCTTGTGCTTTAGGAGTCTTGTTGAGGAAATAAGTTCTAAACTGACATGATGGAGAGTGGGGCCTACATTTGCTTCCAGTAGGTACAGTGTCTCTGTTCTAATGCCTAAGTTCTTCAACCACTTTGAGTTTTATACAGGGTGAGAGATAGGGGTTCAATTTAATTTTGCCATGTATTAATTTCCATTTTTCCCAGCACCATTTGTTGAAGAGACTATCTTTTCTCCAATATAGGTTTATGGCGCCTTTATCTAGTATGAGGGAACTGTATATATGTGGTTTTGTCTCTGTGTCTTCTATTCTGTTCCATTGGTCTGCATGTCTTATTTTGTGCTCATACCATGTTGTTTTTGTTACTCTACCTCTGTAGTATAATTTAAAGTCTGGTATTGTGATGCCTCCTGCTTTGCTTTCTTGCTAAGTATTGCTTTGGCTAAGCTGAGCCTCTAATTTTTCCAAATGAATTTCATGACTGCTTTTCTCCTTCTAGAAAGTCATTAGAATTTTATAGTAATTGCATTAAATCTGTATAGATAGAGCTTTTGGTAGGATGGTCATATTTTGACAATATTAATTCTGCCTATCCAAGAACATGAGAGATCTTTCCATATTCTAAGGTCACCTTCAATTTCTTTCCTTAATGTTCTGTAGTTTTTCAACCTCTTTTGTTAGACTGATTCCTAAGTTTGGGGGGGGGGTTGTTTGTTTGTTTGTTTTGAGGCTATTGTGAATAGAATTGTTTTCCTAATTTCTCTTTCAGCCGATTCATCTGTGGTGTACAGGAATGCCATTGAATTATTGATATAGGTGTTAATTTTATATCCTGTTAATCTGCTGAATTCTAGATGTTTTCTGACGGATTTTTTTGGGGGGGAAGGTTTTCTAAATATAGAATTATGCCATAAACAAATAGGAATAGTTTGAGTTCTTCTTTTCCTGTTTGTATTCCTTTAATGGCTTTCTTTTGACCAATTCCTCTGGCTAGAGTTTTAAGTCCTTTGTTGAATAGAAGTGGTGAAAGGGGGCATCCTTGTCTTGTTCCAGTTTTTAGAGAGAATGTTTTCAATTTGTCTCCATTTAGAATGATGTTTGTTTTGGGTTTACCATATATAACTTTTACAATGTTCAGGTATATTCCTACCATCCCTAGTTTTTCTTGTGTTTTGAGCATGAATGGATGCTAAGTTTTATCAAATGCTTTTTCAACATCTATTGAGATTATCATGTGATTTTTGTCTTTAAGTCTATTGATAAAGTGAATTACATTTATTAATTTCTACATGTTAAATCAACCTTGGATCCCTGGGATGAACCCCACTTGATCATGGCACACTATCTTTTAAATATGGTTCTGTATGTGATTTGCTGGTATTTTATTAAGAACTTTTGCATCTATGTTCATCAAGGATATTAGCCTGAAGTTTTCTTTCCTTGATGTGTCTTTTTCTGGTTTTGGTGTCAGGGTGATACTAGCTTCATAAAATCAGTTTAAAAGAGTTCCCTCCTTTTCAATTTCATAGAATAATTTGAAGAATATTGGTGTAATTTCTTCTTTGAAATCGGCAGAAAATCCATCTGGTCCTGGGCTTGTCTATTTTACTGGAGTATAGATTTTCAAAATAGTTTCTGATATCATCTGTATTTCAGTACTGTCCATTGTGATATTTCCTTTTTTATCATGAATCTTAGTAATTTTGAGTTTTCTCTTTCTCTTCATTAGCTTTATTAATTTACTTATTTTTTCAAAGAATCAACTTTTGTTTTATTGATATTTTGAAATTTTTTTGTTTCATTTCATTGATATCAGCTCTGATTTTGATTATTTCCTGTCTTGTACTGCTTTTGTGTTGATTTGTTCTTTTTTATAGGGCTTTGAGATGTAATGTTAGTTTATTTGATTAATTTCTATTCTTTTAGCGAATAAGCTCAATGCAATGAACTTTCATCTTAGGCCTGCCTTCATAGTGTCCTAGTGATATTGATATGTTGTGTCATTAGACTTTTGAGTATGATAATGACGTTCTTGTACTGTTTACTGGCTTGCCTTGTTTTCAGTGAGAATCCTATTAGCATTATCATTAGAAATTTATTGATTTTTCTTCTCATTATAAGTGGTATTTTTACTTGTTTATATGTCTGGTAAGTTTTCAGTAGACAAAAGAGATTATGGATCATATTGTGGGGTGACCACTGTACATGACTGTTTATTTAAATATTTTTAACTTTGTTTTAGGACCCAGTTAAAGTATCTGAAAATGTTTTGACTTGTTAATAATTTATATTAAGGTTCATTATATAAGCCTAGAGCAACCTTTAGTCTACAACCAGTTTCCACGTTGGTTAATTTAAAAAAAAAATTTGTCTAAGTATTTTTCCATTCATGCTCTGTTTTAAAGGGTTTTTTTTAACTTTTATGGTATAAGAAAACAAATTGTTCAAATTATTAAGATATTCTTCTGCTTATTCTTCTTGCATCATTCTTCCCCAAGTTCCATGTAGTTTTTTTCATACTCCTGCAATAAGACTCTAAAGTGATAGGGAATGAAATTTTAATAAAGACTTTCAAAAGTTTTGTTTTGACTCACATATCCCAGATCCAAACTTGAAAAAACTGGAAAATCATCAAGCATAGGAATAAAAGTCTTAATAAAATCCATACTTTTTTTTTTTTGCCATTCTAAATATTTAATCAGAAACATTTTGTAATTATTACTGTAAGTGAATATACATAAAAATTCATCACATTTTGACAAATGGTGTATATCATATCAAATCCCAAGTAATTAATTAGACTTAATTAGTAAGTAATTAATTAATTATAGTGTACCAGTCTTTATGACATCACTGTGTTGTACCTAAAATATTTTACATTATAACTGCAAAAACAATTTTAAATTTTAGTTTTGAACTTTTAAACCAAATTTATAACACCAACATGATAATATTAAACATATTAACTTGACGGAATGTTTCCAAAAATTCACTGTGATTCCGTGAAATGAATTTTTCTTGCAACCAAATCACTATGGAAATTAATTTAAATGATGTTCTATTTTAAGCATCTAATGATGTCTATGTAAAACTGGCATCACTGTCTGAAAATTCTTCTGCTAATTGGTCCAATATATTAACACCTAATATTTACTTTTGTATTTGAAAATTTAAGATTGATAATGCAAAAAATGAATTTAAAAAGAACTTTTTTATTTAAGTCTTACTGTGCCTTCTGCAGTTTCAAATGTCTTATAAAGTTTGAAGCACCTGATGATTTATGTCTGTAAGTGTACTTAGCTTTTCTGTTTTCAATGTGTTTAGAGACATTTTATGGCCCCCATGATTTAAGGTAAATGTTGAAAAACAAATATTTTGTAGCAGTCAGAGAAATGCAAATCAAAACCACCCTAAGATACCATCTCACTCCAGTAAGATTGGCAGCCATTATGAAGTCAAACAACAACAAGTGCTGGAGAGGATGTGGGGAAAAGGGTACTCTTGTACATTGCTGGTGGGACTGCAAACTGGTGCGGCCAATCTGGAAAGCAGTATGGAGATTCCTGGGAAAGCTGGGAATGGACCCACCATTTGACCCAGCTATTGCCCTTCTTGGACTTTTCCCTGAAGACCTTAAAAGAGCGTACTACAGGGATACTGCTACATCGATGTTCATAGCAGCACAATTCACAATTGCTAGACTGTGGAACCAACCCAGATGCCCTTCAATAGATGAATGGATAAAAAAAATGTGGCATTTATACACCATGGAGTATTACGCAGCACTAAAAAATGACAAAATCATAGAATTTGCAGGGAAATGGATGGCACTAGAGCAGATTATGCTTAGTGAAGCTAGCCAATCCCTAAAAAACAAATACCAAATGTCTTCTTTGATATAATGAGAGCAACTAAGAACAGAGCAGGGAGGAAGAGCAGGAAGAAAAGATTAACATTAAACAGATACATGAGATGGGATGGAAAGGGAGAGAAAAGGGAAATTGCATGGTAATGGAGGGAGACCCTCATTGTTATACAAAATTACATATAAGAGGTTGTGAGGGGAATGGGAAAATAAACAAGGAGAGATATGAATTACAGTGGATGGGGTAGAGAGAGAAGATGGGAGGGGAGGGAGGGGGGATGGTACAGGATAGGAAAGGTAGCAGAATACAACAGTTACTAATAGGACATTACGTAAAAATGTGGATGTGTAACCGATGTGATTCTGCAATCTGTATTTGGGGTAAAATTGGGAGTTCATAACCAACTTGAATCTAATGTATGAAATATGATATGTCAAGAGCTTTATAATATTTTGAACCAATAAAAAAAAATCCATACTTTAAGAATCAGGAAAGTGGAAACAATGGGACAAAATTTTCAGATAATAATGTATGTACTCCAGAAAATCATCACAGAAAAATCATTCCTAGTTCTGTTGATAGCAGAAAAGTCCAAGTGTAGGCCTTTGTTTCTATCTTCTTTAGGTACTTCAAAGTATTTGAACTTGCCCTTGCTGAGGCAGTATCATAGTAAAATATGTATGGAAGCCCCACTATCCTTCCCTCCTCATGTCAGTAAAAGATCTGGATTTTTAAGTTTCACTGGGTAGAATAAATAGTTTCATTACAAGCAGGAGAAGCATTAGTGGAATGTCATGACTTTCAACATTATCCAGCAGTAACAAGGCCATCCCACATTGGAGAAGGGGAGGGAGGACGAATGGGAAGCAATAACAT
>NW_026694996.1:0-6661 GCF_021218885.2 Marmota monax | reverse complement strand
ACAGAGAGCTTCCAATCACTCCTGCAAGGTAGGCGGGCCTGGGATCCACCTGCTAAAGAGGAGCAGCAACCTGCTGAGAGGCAGAGCCGCCCCCTCCCCCTGCGCCGGCAAAGTAGAGGGAACTGTGACCACGCACAGAGCAGGCCCAGCGGCCTGCTGAGTGGCAGAGCCGCCCCCACCCCCCGCGCCTGCCAGGTAGGGGAACTGTGACCACGGACAGAAAAGGCCCAGCGGCCCTCGGCGGGACAGAGCTTCCAATCACTCTTGCAAGGTAGGCGGGCCTGCGACCCACCGGCAGAGGAGGAGCAGCGACCTGCTGAGAGGCAGAGTCGCCCCCTCCCCCTGCGCCGGCAAAGTAGAGGGAACTGTGACCACGCACAGAGCAGGCCCAGCGGCCTGCTGAGGGGCAGAGCCACCCCCCATCCCCCGCCCCTGCCAGGTGACCACCGACAGAAAAGGCCCAGTGGCCCGCGGTGGGACAGAGCTTCCAATCACTCCTGCAAGGTGGGCGGGCCTGCGACCCACCTGCAGAAGAGGAGCAGCAACCTGCTGAGAGGCAGAGCCGCCCCCTCCCCCTGCGCCGGCAAAGTAGAGGGAACTGTGACCACGCACAGAGCAGGCCCAGCGGCCTGCTGAGGGGCAGAGCCGCCCCCCAGCCCCCGCGCCTGCCAGGTAGGGGAACTGTGACCACGGACAGAAAAGGCCCAGCGGCCCGCGGCGGGACAGAGCTTCCAATCACTCCTGCAAGGTAGGTGGGCCTGCGACCCACCTGCAGAAGAGGAGCAGCGGCTGGCTGAGAGGCAGAGCCGCCCCCTCCCCCTGCACCGGCAAGGTAGAGGGAACTGTGACCACGCACAGAGCAGGCCCAGGGGCCTGCTGGGGGGCAGAGCCGCCCCCCACCCCCCGCGCCTGCCAGGTAGGTGGAACTGTGACCACCATCAGAACAGGCCAGACCTGCAACCGAGAGACAGAACAGGCCCAGTGGCCTGAGGAAGGGTAGGGCCGCCCCCCCCCCCGCACCTGCAAGGTAGGTGGACCTGCGACCCACTGGCAGTACAGCCCCAGAGGCCTGCAGAGGGGCAGTGCCGCTGCCTGCACCTGCAAAGTAGACAGAACTGTGACCACCCACAGAACAAGCCTAGCGGCCCGCAGAGGGACAGAACCGCCGCCCGCGCCTGCGAGGGAGACTTTGCAACTATACAAGACCAATATAAATATATAGGGGGAAAATTCAATAGCACAACAGTTTCACTAAGTAGAAAGGAACGCGAACAGTATGAAGAGACAAGGAAAGAAAGGACCACAAGCAATGCAGGTCAACTCAACGTTAGAAGAGGTAATAGCTGCAGCAGATGGAATGTCAGATAAAGAATTCAGGATATACATGCTTCAGATGATCTGGAGTCTCAAGGAAGACATCAGACAGCAAAATCAGACAATGAAAGATCACTTCAACAATGAATTACATAAACAAATCCAAGAAGCAAAAGATCAACTACACAGGGAAATAGAGGTTATAAAAAACAAACAAACAGAAATCCTAGAAATGCAGGAAGCAATAAGCCAACTTAAAAACTCAATTGAGAATACTACCAGCAGAGTAGAACACTTAGAAGACAGAACATCAGACAATGAAGATAAAGTATTTCAACTTGAAAAGAACATAGACAGCTCAGCAAGACTGTTAAGAAACCATGAGCAGAACATCCAAGAAATATGGGATAACATCAAGAGACCAAATTTAAGAGTCATTGGGATACAGGAAGGGACAGAGTTTCAAACCAAAGGATTGAGCAATCTATTCAATGAAATAATACGAGAAAACTTCCCAGACTTGAAGAATGAGACAGAACCCCAAATCCTAGAAGCCTACAGGACGCCGAATGTGCAAAATCATAAGAGACCCACACCTAGACACATTATAATGAAGATGCCCAACAAACAGAATAAGGAGAGAATTTTAAAAGCTACAAGAGAAAGGAAGCAGATCACATTTAGGGGTAAGCCAATCAGGATAACAGCTGATCTTTCAACACAGACTCTGAAAGCTAGAAGATCCTGGAATAACATATTTCAAACACTGAAAGAAAATGGGTTCCAACCAAGAATTGTGTTTCCAGCGAAATTAAGCTTCAGGATGGAAGATGAAATTAAAACCTTCCACGATAAACAAAAGTTAAAAGAATTTGCAGCTAGAAAACCATCTCTTCAAAACATCCTTGGCAAAACATTACAGGAAGAGGAAATGGAAAATAACAATGAAAACCAACAGTGGGAGGTAGGACACTAAAGGGGGAAAATAATCAAAGAGGAAAACAAACCATGTTTAGTAACATAAATAAACAAATATGGCTGGAAGAACAACCCATATCTCAATAATAACCCTAAATGTTAATGGCTTAAACTCACCAATCAAGAGACACAGGCTAGTAGAATGGGTCACAAAACAAGACCCAACAATATGCTGCCTACAGGAGACGCATTTGATAGGAAAAGACATACATAGGCTGAAGGTGAAAGGTTGGGAAAAATCATATCACTCATATGGACTTCGGAAACAAGCAGGAGTATCCATACTCATATCAAATAAAATAGATTTCAAGCCAAAGTTAATCAAAAGGGATAAAGAGGGATACTACATACTGCTCAAGGGAACCATACACCAACAAGACATAACAATCATAAATATATATGCCCCAAACAATGGTGCAGCTATGTTCATCAAACAAACTCTACTCAAGTTCAAGAGTCTAATAGACCACCATACAATAATCATGGGAGACTTCAACACACCTCTATCACCACTGGACAGATCTTCCAAACAAAAGTTGAATAAGGAAACTATAGAACTCAATAACACAATTAATAACCTAGACTTAATTGACATATATAGAGTATACCACCCAACATCAAGCAGTTACACTTTTTTCTCAGCAGCACATGGATCCTTCTCAAAAATAGATCATATATTATGTCACAGGGAAACTCTTAGACAATACAAAGGAGTAGAGATAATACCATGCATCCTATCTGATCATAATGGAATGGAACTGAAAATCAACGATAAAAGAAGGAAGGCAAAAGAATACATCACTTGGAGAATGAACAATAGGTTACTGAATGATCAATGGGTTATAGAAGACATCAAGGAGGAAATTAAAAAATTCTTAGAGATTAATGAAAACACTGACACAACGTATCGGAATCTATGGGACACATTGAAAGCAGTTCTAAGAGGAAAATTCATTGCTTGGAGTTCATTCCTTAAAAAAAGAAAAAACCAACAAATAAATGATCTCATACTTCATCTCAAAATCCTAGAAAAAGAAGAGCAAAGCAACAGCAAAAGAAGTAGAAGGCAAGAAATAATTAAAATCAGAGCTGAAATTAATGAAATCGAAACAAAAGAAACAATTGAAAAAATTGACAAAACTAAAAGTTGGTTCTTTGAAAAAATAAACAAAATCGACAGACCCTTAGCCATGCTAGCGAAGAGAAGAAGAGAGAAAACTCAAATTACTAACATACGGGATGAAAGAGGCAATATCACAACAGACACTTCAGAAATACAGAAGATAATCAAAAACTATTTTGAATCCTTATACTCCAATAAATTAGAAGATAGTGAAGGCATAGATAAATTTCTTAAGTCATATGATCTGCCCAGATTGAGTCAGGAGGATATAGACAACCTAAACAGACCAATATCAATTGAGGAAATAGAAGAAACCATCAAAAGACTACCAACTAAGAAAAGCCCAGGACCAGATGGGTATACAGCAGAGTTTTACAAAACCTTTAAAGAAGAACTAATACCAATACTTTTCAAGCTACTTCGGGAAATAGAAAAAGAGGGAGAACTTCCAAATTCATTCTACGAGGCCAACATCACCCTGATACCTAAACCAGACAAAGACACTTCAAAGAAAGAAAACTACAGACCAATATCTCTAATGAACCTAGATGCAAAAATCCTCAATAAAATTCTGGCCACTCGGATACAAAAACTTATCAAAAAAATTGTGCACCATGATCAAGTAGCATTCATCCCAGGGATGCAAGTCTGGTTCAATATACGGAAATCAATAAATGTTATTCACCACATCAATAGACTTAAAAATAAGAATCATATGATCATCTCGATAGATGCGGAAAAAGCATTTGACAAAGTACAGCATCCCTTTATGTTCAAAACTCTAGAAAAACTAGGGATAACAGGAACATACCTCAATATTGTAAAAGCAATCTATGCTAAGCCTCAGGCTAGCATCATTCTGAATGGAGAAAAATTGAAGGCATTCCCTCTAAAATCTGGAACAAGACAGGGATGCCCTCTCTCTCCACTTCTGTTCAACATAGTTCTCGAAACACTGGCCAGAGCAATTAGACAGACAAAAGAAATTAAAGGCATCAAAATAGGAAAAGAAGAACTTAAATTATCACTATTTGCAGATGACATGATTCTATACCTAGCAGACCCAAAAGGGTCTACAAAGAAACTATTAGAGCTAATAAATGAATTCAGCAAAGTGGCAGGATATAAAATCAACACGCATAAATCAAAGGCATTCCTGTATATCAGTGACAAATCCTCTGAAATGGAAATGAGGACAACCACTCCATTCACAATATCTTCCAAAAAAATAAAATACTTGGGAATCAACCTAACAAAAGAGGTGAAAGACTTATACAATGAAAACTACAGAACCCTAAAGAGAGAAATAGAAGAAGATCTTAGAAGATGGAAAAATATACCCTGTTCATGGATAGGCAGAACTAACATCATCAAAATGGCGATATTACCAAAAGTTCTCTATAGGTTTAATGCAATGCCAATCAAAATCCCAACGGCATTTCTTGTAGAAATAGAGAAAGCAATCATGAAATTCATATGGAAAAACCAAAGACCCAGAATAGCAAAAACAATGCTAAGCAGGAAGGGTGAATCAGGCGGTATAGCGATACCAGACTTCAAACTATACTACAGAGCAATAGTAACAAAAACAGCATGGTACTGGTACCAAAACAGGCGGGTGGACCAATGGTACAGAATAGAGGACACAGAAACCAATCCACAAAACTACAACTACCTTATATTTGATAAAGGGGCTAAAAGCATGCAATGGAGGAAGGATAGCATCTTCAACAAATGGTGCTGGGAAAACTGGAAATCCATATGCAACAAAATGAAACTGAATCCCTTTCTCTCGCCATGCACAAAAGTGAATTCAAAATGGATCAAGGAGCTTGATATCAAATCAGAGACACGCCGTCTGATAGAAGAAAAAGTTGGCTACGATCTACATACTGTGGGGTCGGGCTCCAAATTCCTCAATAGGACACCCATAGCACAAAAGTTAATAACTAGAATCAACAAATGGGACTTACTCAAACTAAAAAGTTTTTTCTCAGCAAAAGATACAATAAGAGAGGTAAATAGAGAGCCTACATCCTGGGAACAAATCTTTACTCCTCACACTTCAGATAGAGCCCTAATATCCAGAGTATACAAAGAACTCAAAAAATTAGACAATAAGAGAACAAACAACCCAATCAACAAATGGGCCAAGGACCTGAACAGACACTTCTCAGAGGAGGACATACAGTCAATCAACAAGTACATGAAAAAATGCTCACCATCTCTAGCAGTCATAGAAATGCAAATCAAAACCACCCTAAGATACCATCTCACTCCAGTTAGATTGGCAGCCATTATGAAGTCAAACAACAACAAGTGCTGGCGAGGATGTGGGGAAAAGGGTACACTTGTACATTGCTGGTGGGACTGCAAATTGGTGCAGCCAATTTGGAAAGCAGTATGGAGATTTCTTGGAAAGCTGGGAATGGAGCCACCATTTGACCCAGCTATTCCCCTTCTCGGTCTATTCCCTAAAGACCTAAAAAGAGCATGCTACAGGGACACTGCTACATCTATGTTCATAGCAGCACAATTCACAATAGCTAGACTGTGGAACCAACCTAGATGCCCTTCAATGGATGAATGGATAAAGAAAATGTGGCATTTATACACAATGGAGTATTACTCTGCATTAAAAAATGACAAAATCATAGAATTTACAGGGAAATGGATGGCATTAGAGCAGATTATGCTAAGTGAAGCTAGCCAATCCCTAAAAAACAAATGCCAAATGTCTTCTTTGATATAAGGAGAGTAACTAAGAACAGAGTAGGGTCGAAGAGCAGGAGAAGAAGATTAACATTAAACAGGGATGAGAGGTGGGAGGGAAAGGGAGAGAGAAGGGAAAATGCATGGAAATGGAAGGAGACCCTCAGAGTTATACAAAAGTACATACAAGAGGAAGTGAGGGGAAGGGGAAAAATAATATAAGGGGGACAAACGAATGTCAGTAGAGGGAGCAGAGAGAGAAGAGGGGAGGGGAGGGGAGGGGAGGGGAGGGGAGGGGAGGGGAGGGGGGATAGTAGAGGATAGGAAAGGCAGCAGAACACAACAGACACTAGTATGGCAATATGTAAATCAATGGATGTGTAACTGATGTGATTCTGCAATCTGTATATGGGGTAAAAATGGGAGCTCATAACCCACTTGAATCAAATTGTGAAATATGATATATCAAGAACTATGTAATGTTTTGAACAGCCAACAGTAAAAAATTAAAAAAAAAAAAAAAAAAAGAAAAAA
>NW_026694995.1:0-13507 GCF_021218885.2 Marmota monax | reverse complement strand
TTTTGAATATTTATTTTTTAGTTGTACAAAACATCTTTATTTTGCTTATATATTTTTATGTGGTGCTGAGGATCGAACCCAGGGCTTCACATGTGCTAGACAAGAGCTCTACTGCTGAGCCACAACCCCAGCCAAACATTCTTGGTTGTTTCCTATTTATTGATTCTTGATTTTCCTTTTGCTCTTTAGGGATCTTGCTAACGGAGTCTGTTCCTATACCAACATGATACTGAGTTGGGCCTATATTTTCTTCAAGTGGACACAGGGTTTCTGGTCTAATACCTAGGTCCTTGGTCATTTTGAGTTGAGTTTTATGCAGGGTGAGGAGGCATAGTGGTTAAATTTTATTGTTCTACATATGGATGGCCAGCATTTCCAGCACCATATTTTTTTTGAAGAGTTGATCCTCGAGAATTCCTGAAGAATGAAAATAAATTGTCTTAAAATGTTTTTTTTTGCTTCTTTTGCTATCGTAAAAATAGATATTTTGTTATATTTATTAACCTGAAACAGAAGTGAAATCCTGGGGCTGAGTTTAAAAATCCCAGAAGGCATATTACCCCAACCACATGGTCAGTATGAGAGTGGATGAAGAAAGATGGTCTCACATTTTAGAGAGAGGACCCCCAGAGCCACTTGGAATCCATGGGAGGAGCCAGGAACCATCCATTCCAGAGTAAAAGTGTTACAATATATGACATGGGTTTGAACTAACTTGAATATGGGATTTAAAAATGGAGAGAATGCTTGTGGGCTACATGATTGGGAGCCTTCAGATCCATCACACAGATGTGTCCAGGGAATTAGGAGAAAAGTTTTGAGTTCGATTCTCCCCAGGTTGCTACTATCCACCAGAGACTAAAGTAAAAGTAAGAGTCAGGTGACATGTTCCACTGGGGGAAGCCACGGTTCTGTGATCTCCAGTAGGATCTTGTCACCTTCTTGCAGAAGCTAAAATTAAAGCCCCACAGAGAGGTGAGTTAAAGATGTCTTTTCCTTAAAACAGTGCAGGATCCACTCAGGTCTCCTGACTCCCCATGCGACCTGCCCAGGTAAGTGCCTTTCTCTTCCTGAGATGCAGCACCAGTGTGTGAGGGGGCTTCTGTGGCTGTGATGAAGGATCAAAATAACCAAATGATATTTTAGGTTCTAACATAGCTCTAAATTATGCATCCATCTCTTCCCCCTCTCAACAGCTCAGAGGACGGTTTACTCTAGAATTCAGAGGAGAATTTTCTTCTTACTAGATTGTGCCCGTTAATTTGGTGACTCATGAAAATTTGTTAATTTTTAATAAGAAAAAATATTTTAAGTAAATCATTTTCGGTTTCTATCCATTTCTCAGACTACAGGGAGTTTAATTTGCTGTGCTACTGGTTTTCAAAGGGCATATTAATAAGTGTGCTGGTTATTTTCTGCTTCAGCGTTATGAATCCATATTCCTGTTCACCCAGGAATAGATAAATGTTAACCCCAGAATTTAATTAAATACACTTGGTTTTCCTTCTCTTTTCTCAAAAACTCAATCCAAATCCAAAATTTTCATCTAATTCTGAGATAGTTAGAAATAATAATATATACCAAAATACCTTTTAATTGATCAGAAGGAAATTATATGTTTTTTTTTTCAAATACAATACTTATCAAGAAAGTTTATCCTCACGTTTTAGAGAAATAGCAAATAGCATTTTCATATGCTGATGTATGTTGTCTCCAATTTGATCTCACAAAAGTAAACCGATGGTGCTCTGGCTGCCTGAAGGTTTTGACCTGGAGCAGGGACTAGGTGTGCAGTTTCTTAATATCACAACAAAGGGACAGTAGTGACCACCCCTTCCTGGATTCCAAAAGTCCCATGGTGTCCTCCCTCCAGGTCCTCAAGGAGAAAGAGGATGATAGTGGAGAGGTGATGGTGAACTTGATCTGTGCGATAACAACAAGTGACATATGCCCTTTCATGTATGGAATGCACATCAGGAAGTAAGGATGCAAATCACAGTATTTACAGGATGGTGCCCATGGTGCACCTGAGAAAGCAGCTATGTCCCCCTCCCTCCCTCCAGCCAGTGTCTCTCCACACACATGTCCTAGAAGCCCAAGGTGCTGTGGATCTGCTTTCCTCACTGCTGACTGGGGTGCACCAACTTCGGGATTGTTCTCTAGTCTCTGACCCCTGGTTTTGGCATGTATTTCTGTATTGTCCACGACTTGGACAGTGGCAGAATGTGAAATATTTAAGTGATGGCTCCTTTGTCAGGGCAGGAAAGGACTAGATTTCCATTCTCCTTTGTTTTCCACTTAGGTTTCTCCTCCAATCTGCCCTCTTAGACCTCCTAGTCCTTCCCCACTGGGACCTCCCTCACTGGGACCTGTCCCTGAACTTCTTTTTCACATTATTCTCTTTGGATTTATGTCATCATATTCAGAACTTCCAGTCTGAGGGGAGCTTGTTTCCACCAGGGTTCAAGTCATGACCTGGGGCTTGGCCCATCAGGGCAGCCAGGAGCTGCTGCAGCCCCTCTCTCCACAGAGCTGTGGAGAGGGTCTGGGATCATCCTGGTGCTGGACAGGTTTCTGTCTGCACCCTGATCTCGTGGTCGGACTAGTTCTGGCAGGTGTGAGTGTGGTGAGGAAAAGCTGGGAGCGGACAGGCTCAGAGGATTCCTTTTAACTTGCTTTTATGAAATGTACACATTTTCAGGATGTTTTCTAACAAAACTGATAAATTAGCACAGAAGTAGAAACATTGCATTCTTTATAAGAAATCTATCTGTGAACCATGGAGGGCACTGTGGCTCTCACTGATACACACGTGTGTGACATGCACAGTGTGCACATAGCCAGCTTCTTCTCTGCCTGCTGTGTCCTGGGGCTGCAGCGAACTAATGCCTGTGGGGGACCCGTGACAGCATCCGACCCTGCCACTTCCCATGATCAGCACTTTACTAAAATGATAAGGTTTTCCACCTGTAACCAGGGAATTTCTTCTATAGAAAAAAAGAGTAATTTTTCAGTTGTTTTCAGGCAATACTCCCTGGAAAACACAGTTCTCTACCTGTGTTTGCAAGTCCATGTCCCCTCCTGGCTCTGTCCCTCCCATGACAATGCATGTAGGGTGCCCCCCCCACCCTGGCAGGGCTGAAATCAGAGTCCTGTGCCCTCCATCCACAGATATATCTGGTAGCCTGTTTCTCCTGTTTTTGATGCTCTCCATTTTATTTTCTAATCTGCATTAAACTGGATTGAAGACAAACCTGTATTTCATAACATGATAGAAGGGAATCATCGTTATTTCATTTTCTGTAATTTTTTAAAGGCCTCTTCAATTGTTACATATCCAGTTAACATTGCTGTAAAGGTATTTTGGGGTCAAAATGTGAGTGTACATCTTACCACTCACTTCAAGTGTGCACACAGGAGTAGGCATCATCGACCCATAGCTACCTGTAGTGCTGTGCCTACTAATAACCATCTGTGACTCCTCAAATGTGGAGACTCCTAGACCATTATATTACCATTTTTTCTTTTTGTTTTCTTGAGCAGAACAAGGGAGGAAATCTTCTTTACCCGAATGTGTGAATGAAGAAAAAAAAAACACTCCTTACAAATGAATCATTTGGGAGAGATTAAATTTTCCTAGTGTCATGAATTAATTTCCACTATTTACAATGACACTTTTGCAAAGATTTCATAGCAATCATTTAACTAGGATCAAACACTTCAATTGTCTGGAATTCTTGTTGTTTTTTATCACACTTCATAACTGATGTTATCAAACTATAATTTTCTAGGTAGCTGTGGGAGTGATTGATAGTCTTACTCACTTGTTTTGTAGATGATAGAATAGGGGGATATGTTGCTCACCACAGTGTAAATGTTATATGCTTCATAGCTATAAAGCAGAATTAAGATGGAAATAAATAAAATACCTTCATCCTATAGGGAGCTATACCATGAGATTGTCACCAGCAAATTTTCTATTACACTATTTTCTCTCTGTCTGGAGAAATATCATTGCTTACTAAAAGAAGATAAGAAATCTTGTTCTCCTATGTAAACTCCATTATCAGAGTGAATTTGGATTCCTTTCTCTTAATTAAAACACTTAATACTCTGACCCCAAAAGTACTTAAGATTTTCCTGGTGTGCTGGTGCATTGCATGCCTGTTACCCCAGCAGCTTGGGAAACCGAGGCAGGAGGTTTTCAAGTTCAAGGCCAGCCTCATCAACTTAGTGAGACCCTGTCTCAAAATAAAAATAAGGGGCTGGGGTTCTGGCTCAGTGGTAGAGCACTAGACTAGGACGTGAAAGGACCTGGGTTCAATCTTTAGCACCACATAAAAATTAAAAATAAATTTAAGATATTGTGTCCAACTACAACTAAAAAATAAATATTAAAAAAATAAAACAGCTATGGATTTGGCTCAGTGGTTAAGCACCTTTGAGTTTAATTCCTGGTTAAAACACCCCACACACACACATATAAATCATGATTACTTTTCCCCATTTCTCCATATGCCAAAGAGTGGACAGAAAAGAAATTTTGGAATTAAATCCTGCTAAAAATGGATAGTTCTGCCCACTTAGATATGTTTTTTTTTCTGGCATAATCAAATACAAATAAAATAATATCAGTGGTTATGTAAAACTGGGTTCAATATCCGGTACCAAATATATATATGAACAAATTCAAGAAGTCTGAGTTCAGAGCTAACATTTTTCATATTTTGTCTCTAAACTGGTGATGAGCAATCCATAATAGAGAACACTGAAAACATAGAACTTTATGGGGCTTCATCCAGCATCCACACACTTTTCTTGAGAGTTCTATGTGGACATTCCAGCCATCTGTCCCACCTGAACTCACTTTGGATGCTACCTACTGAGCTTTTTACCAGGTTACTGAACATGCCAAGACAAATTAATCCTGGCCCTATCAGTGGAGATAAACAGAAAATATGTTATGCTTGCATATTGAGAGTTTGGGAAGGGTGCATTAAAAAAGTGCCCAAATACTTTGAGGTGGGCCAACTTGGTGGTTGGGGAGGTTGAAGCTGGTAACCACTGTGATGATTAAAATTTTATCTTTATTTGATCCTCTGACATGGACTCTATATGTCTTTTCACCAGAAAAAAAAAAAAAGAAAATGACCAAGAGCAGCACACTTTCCATTTATCTTGCTGTAAGAAATGTATTTTCTTCACAAATTGTCCTTGGGGTCACAGCCAACGTCTTCCTCCTCCTCTTCTACATCTTCATGTTCCTTGTCCAGGGCAGGACCAGGCCCACAGACATGGCCATCGCTCACCTGGGCCTGATTCATCTGCTGATGCTCATAATCAGGGTGTTCCTGGATATAGACATTTTGGGGGTTCAGGATATTTGGAATGACATCACATGTAAAGCCATCATCTACCTGTACAGGCTGATGAGGAGCCTGTCAGTCAGCACCACCTGCCAGCTGAGTGTCCTGCAGGCCACCACCCTCAGCCCCAGAAGTTCAAGCACATGTCCCCACAGCAGAGTCTGCGGTGCTTTCTCATTCTCTGGGTGTTCAACATGTTCATTAATGTTCGTATTTTAGTCTCTATTGGAGGCTCCTCCAATGACACATTAGATGTTTGGTTTTCCACTGAATCCTGTAGGGAATCTCCAACAGGTTACTGTTTCAGGATCTTATTTTCCCTGGTAGGAATACTCTGGGACATCTTCCTTCTCGGGCTCATGGCCCTCTCCAGTGGGTACATGGTGGCTCTCCTGTGGAGGCATAAGAGGCAGTGCCAGCACCTCCACACCACTAGCAGGATTCCACAAGCCTCCCCAGAGCAGAGGGCCACTAGGACCATCCTGCTCCTCATGGGTTCCTTTGTGGTCATGTACTATTTGGACTGCGTGATCTCCTCCTCTTATGGTAAAATGCAGAAGGAGGATTTGGTTCGCCTTGTGTTCCAGATGCTGGTGGGCAATGGCTATACCACCGTCAGTGCTTTGATGCTGATTAGTACAGGAAAAACGAATAATCCACTTCTTCCAATCCACACCAGGGAGGACGAGGACATGTTTATGCACGACCAGATAACCTCTCACTGTGTAATTACACGTTATTTCCACCTGAGTTTCCAAAAATTAGTTGATGTTGGAAAAAATAAAAACCTAAAGGAGGATGAGGGAGATGAAACTTGTGTTGTTCTTTGTAAGATCTTTATCACACCAGGTGAGGTGTTGCACACCTGTCATGCCAGCAGCTCAGGAGGCTGAGGCAGGAAGATCTCAAGTTGAAAGCTAGCCTCAGCAACTGTGTGAGTCCCTAAGCATCTTAGTGAGACCCTGTGTCCAAATTAAAAAACAAAAATACAAAGTTCTGGGGATGTGGCTCAGAGGTCACATGCACCTAGGTTGAATTCCTAGTTGCAAAAAAAAGTGTTAAATGATATATGGGCTGTTTTCTTACTGAGCTTACCTAAAGCAGATACCCTAACTTGTCCATAAGTAGACCATGACTGTGAACCCTTTGCTGGATAAATGCATTTTGGAAGAATAGTTTTGTTTTTTTGATCTGAGAGGGTCTTATAAATATCACAAAAAGTTCCATCAGTTTCAAGTCTGTTCTGAGCCAATCTGAGACCTACAAACCTTCCTGACCTCTTGCACGGGAAGACTTGATCTCTGTGTGTTTTTGATTATTTGTCTGTTTGCTAAAATCATTATGATTTTAGCATGGTCCCTGACCAAGGATAACATGCAATTTATAATTCATGTGACATTGAAAAAGCAAGAGTAGCAGCTCACCTCTGTGTACACAGACATCATGTATTAATTCATAATTTCCGTAGTGATTCTCTGGATGCAGTAGTATTATGATCCCCCACTTTACAGCAAAGAAAACCAAACTCGGATAAATTAAGTCAGTGGATTGCAGAGGAAATACGTGAGGAAAGTCAGGATTTGAACTGATGACTACTGAAGGATGAGTAGATGACCACAGGAAGAGAAGGAAACACAGATTGTGAAGTGAGGATTTATGATTGAAACTTGCCAAGGAGGAGCTCCTGGGGCTGAGGGTGATGGCTTGGAGGACACTCAGCAGGCAGGTGGCACAGATGGAGAAGCCCCTCATCAACCTGTACAGGTAGATGAGCAATTTACACGTCAGGTCATCCCACCTGCCCCCCTGAGGTATAAAAATGTCCAAAGCTATGAAGCCATTGATGAGCAGAATTACCAGGTGGATTAGGACCAGGAGACCAATGGGCAGGTCAGTGGGCTTATATCAGTCAGTGCCCAGTAATGTGCAAGGAGATGTGGACGAGAAGAAGA
Source organism: Marmota monax (assembly GCF_021218885.2). Lineage (NCBI taxonomy): Eukaryota > Metazoa > Chordata > Mammalia > Rodentia > Sciuridae > Marmota > Marmota monax. The sequence goes on along the minus strand of NW_026694995.1, from coordinate 6,189 downwards.
AGGGCGTTGGCCATGATCCCAACACCAGTCACGGTGTACATGGTGTTTCTTATGTGAATATTACTGTACATTCTGTTGGCTTTGTTCATCTTATGGGGGAAAAATATTGTGACCAGAGTAACACAAAGAAAATGTCTTTTTTTTGTTTTTTTTTTTTTTGCAAATCTGACCTCCTTCCTCAATCTCAAATGAACACCACTTCCAAAAAAAAAAAAAAAAAGATTCATCCAACTATATTTTTATTGCACAGAAAACTCAGTTCTGGTGCTGGGCACAGTGGTGTCTGCCTGAAATCCCAGTGACACAAGACGCTGAGGCAGGAGGATCCCAAGGGTGAACCAGTCTGGGCGTCTTAGTGAGACCCTGTTTCAAAATACAGAGTCAAAAAGACCAGGTGTAATTTGGTGCTGGTGCACTTACCCACCAAGCAGCCCTCAGCACAAAATTAAAAAATAAAGAAAGAAAACTAGGTTCTATTCACACCCTGGAGAACACATCTCCACACACTGCCTTATCTCAACACCTTCCAATCTCACTGGGACCTCCACAGTGTCATACATATTGATACTTCAGTTTTCTTGTACATTAAGAATTGTCAGCCAGGTGCCCTGGTGCACTCATGTAATCCCAGTGGATCCGGAGGCTGAGATGGGACAATGGCAAGTTCAATGCTGATGTCAGCAGATTAGCAAGGACATCAGCAACTTCCTGAGAACCTGTCCCAAAGTGAAAAATAAGAAGATCCAATGATTTTTATAAATCATGGCTCAAAAGAAGTGGCATCTATTTTAGCATATATTTCCTTCCTATTACCTCATGTCTGAGGTTGTCTGGGGCAAGACAGGAGCTTACATGATTTGCCTTTTCCTGATCTTGTCTGTCAGGTGCATAATAGGAGGTCTACAAGTTGGGCCAAATTTCAGGGGGTGGTGATTACAAGAAATTGGAAGTGAGACCCTCCCAAACATGACTGTCCACAGACTAGACCTGCATGGATTTGCTTCATGTCAGCACCATGTTAACTCTGGCTTATTTCCTACCAGACCAAATGTTTGTAATATATAAACAAGTAAATGTTGGTGTGAACGCTGATGTCAGACTGGTTGAAGTTGAGAGTTGGAGCTCCCATTTATGATAGCTTCTTCTTAAGCACCCTGGGATGCTGAGGTCCAGTCATCTCAGCTGTCCACATAAAGAGTCCTGTTATGTGAATTCTGCAGAGACTATGTGGGAAAAAGTAAAGTGTGCCTACCAAACTTGGAAGTGTTCTTGGCATATAATGAACTCTCCAGAAATGTTGGCTTGTAATCTTATTATCATACAGTTCTTCATGCACAAGACTTGGGAGAATTAATGCAGTTCTTTTAATAACAGATCAGCTGTGTCCCTGCCTGAAAAGAAAGAAAAGAAAGAAATTACCGCAGGGCATGGGGTGCACGCCTGTAATCCCTGCAGGTCAGGAGCCTGAGGCAGGAGGATGTGAGTTCAAAGCCAGCCTCAGCCACTTACACAGGCTCTAAGCAACTCAGCAAGATCCTGTGTCTAAATAAAATATATAAATAGGGTGGAGATGTGGCTCAGTGGTTAATTCCTCCTGTGTTCAAACTCCAGTTTAAAAAAAAAATAGAAAAACCAACATAATAGAACATTTGCACAATCCTGTTCTGAGGATACGAAAATTTATGACTGTCCTTGGAATCCTATGAGGTGGCTACACATGTCACATTTTTGTTCATTATCCAGCCAGAATAGCTAGCCTCTGTTAGAACATTCTGGAAATATTACCAAGAGCATAGTTTTTTTTTTTTTCCTTTCCAAGACTTTGCAATCAGAGTAGTAAATAGAACTACATTTAAAACAGACTTGGTGCTGTTTTAAAACAGAGTTGGTGTTTCAGGGTTTTAATTAAAGGACACGTGTCTGGCCCGTTCCTGAAAGATGAGCTCTAAGATGTTATCTTTATTACAAGTGCAAGGTGACATTTTTCTGGAATCAAATGCCCAAGACTGAAATTTATGCTGGAGAATTTGTTGAATGATCTGCTAGAACAATATTTCTTGGAGAGTGTGTGCAATGCTTTTTTAGGTTTCGTACATGAGTAAGAACATGCAGTGTTTGTCTAAAAGGGAAATTCTCTACACCAGTAGGAAAAAAGTTCTTCTTTTCCCAAATGTGGTGATCAGGAAAAATAAAATTTTATTCTTTCACTTATTCAATATATTCAGGTTTGCTACCATGACAAGCCCAGAAATGACACTAGGAAGGTCTTCCACAAGGCACACATGATCACAGGAACAGATGTTATTCCCTTACATCTTTATACATAAAATTACATACATCTGTTCTTATAACAACTGTTTTATGTAGGTAACATTTATACTGATGAAGCTTTAAAGAATAACTTAAATATCAATGTTTAAGTATAATAGTTTATGTACAACATTTTAAAATAAAAATTTTAAATTTTAGTTCTAAAATTGTGTTCTCTTATACCATTTGTGTGAAATGGAGACTTTGCTTTTATTGTGTTTAATTCATGTTAAAACATGTTCAAGGCAAGCACACAGCACTGTAAAATCCTTTCAGTAACATGTTTAAATCACCTGCAAATCAGAGCATTCAAGGACATGATTTTCAGTCTTACTTCAAAATATGTAGTCATGCAAACATGAAAGTTTTGGAAAAGTAGGAATGAGAAGAAGTCAGGAGTTTTCAAAAATATTCAGAAATTAAGATCCCAGTTCATTGTTGCTTTAAAATGGCCAGAAATTCTTATTTGTCTGAAGGAAAAACCTGCACAGTAGAAGAATGAAAAATAAGTCTCCTTTATCCAGAGCATGAAGGAATATGAAAAAATACTTTCAACAACAGAAATGGTGTAGAACCAGAAGCAATTACGTATTTCTGAATCTATCCACCTGTGTGCAAAGAGTTTATTTTTCCTATGAATAATTGAACCCAGGAGTCCTCAACCACTGATACACAGCCTGAGCCCCCCCCCCTCATTTTTATTTTGAGACAGGGTCTCACTAAGTTGCCCAGGGCCTTGATAATTTCCTGAGGATGGCTTTGAATTCACAATCCTCCTGCCTCAGCCTCCAAACCCTGGGCTTACTGTGCCCATCCTCCATCTAAATTTCAGATCACATCATAATGTATCAGCAAATCATGCATCCAATACAGAAAAATTACTCACTTAAATATCAGACAATATGTGATTTTTAAAAGTATGTAGCTACCTCTGTGTTAATAGCTCCTTGACACTAGAATGAGTTCTGGTGAATAAGAACCCTTTATAAAAATGAGCTAAAAGAAATTGTCCAGCATGTCCTCTCCCAGCCATCACTCCTGCCACTCACACCTGTCTAGCACAGAAGAGCCCAGAGGCTCAGGACCAGGATGAAACTTTCTGCTTCCCTGCAGGGTAGTCAAGGGGCCTCCTAACCTGTGGCTCTTAGCAATGTGATGGTATTTGGTTAACACGCTGTTCAAATCAAACAACATTAGAAAGACTGCACCTTTCATAGAGAGGGACATAAGTCACAGGGGTTGTAAAGTGGCCTGGGTGCAGTGGTGCATAGTTATAATCCCAGCAGTTTGAGAGGCTGAGACAGAAGGATCACAAGTTTGAGGCCAGCCTCAGCAACTTAAAGAGGCCCTAAGCACGTTAGGGAGACCCTGTCTCTAAATAAAATGTGAAAAGTTCTGGGGTTGTGGTTCAGGGGTCAAGCACTCCTGGGTTGTATCCCTGGTACCAAAATAATAATAATACCAGCAGCAGCAAATGAGCACACTTTAATTCATGGTTTCAATGTAGTTCAATTTTACCATGGTTCCCATGGCTAAAGTAAGATGGACAAGTGAAATCTGGGAGGGGGACTCATCCTACTTTAAGTGGGTTAGGATCTCAGGAAAAAATGGGCAGGAAGTTCTCTGTGACAAAAATCTAGCTAGGGAAACTCTGAAGAGCACTAAGGAGAAACAGCTTGCACATCAGGGAGGGCACAGCACCCACAGGCAGGTGCCATGCTGGGTGCAGAGCCACTGTGACATATATAAGCTACAGGACCAAGGAGGAGAAAATCCTGGAGAATATTTGGGTGAATGAATGGCAGCTATTTCCAGAAAATAAGGCTAAAAATAACCCATTGTTTCTGTAACTTGGAAGAATTCAAGTGCAGCTCGGGGTTCACACTTACAGATAGACCCTAAGAATATTTTAAAGTCTGTATTCAGAATCATTAAAAGAAAAATTAGTCTTCTAACAACAACAGGAAACAGCAGATTAGATTCATCACAGACCCTAAGCTGTCATCACTGGGAAACCCAAACTTACCTGCAGGAGGATCTGTTTCCCTGATGACATGAGTCAAGTCCGGTTTGCTTTAGGAAGAAGAAAAGCAGAAAGGTTCACTTTTTTTCTGGAAGTGCATTTGCATGAAAAAGGACCTGAAAACACACACCAGGACATAATGAGTTTAGGATGTGGGGAAAAGGCACACTCATAAACTGCTGGTGGGACAGCAAATTGGTGCAGCCAATCTGGAAAGCAGTATGGAGATTCCTTGGAAATATGGGAATGGAACCACCATTTGACTCACCTATTCCTGTCCTTGGACTATACCCAAAGGACTTGAAAACAGCACACTACAGGGACACAGCCACATCCATGTTTATAGCAGCACAATTCACAATAGCTAAACTGTGGAGCCAACCTAGATTCCCTTCAGTGGATGAATGGATAAAAAAAAATGTGGCATATATAATCAAAGCCCTTTCAGACACTTTCATTATTAGGGAAAGGACAAAGAGAATTTTTAAGTGTATAATGAAAATAAAGAAGATTATTGGACACAAATAGTCTTCTAATCTAGCTATGGGCTATTCTTTTACCTTGTCATTCGGGAAGCAGAAGGACAGCACAATCAGATTCACTGGTCTTTTCATGGGAAGGTGGCACAGGACCACTGTCCTCTCACTTGAAATTTGCTCATGGGCAGAGCACACACTGTGGAGTGGCACCATTCCCTTCTAAATTGTGTTATTAAATGTAGGACAGGAAAGATTGCATGAGAAAGTTCAATAGATGCCTGTGGAAATGCTAGGTTGCCCTCATTACCTTCTGGGCCATATAACATTATGGTTTTTAATTCCTCAGAGTCTAGTAGTCGCAGAGCAGTAATATTATATTTGTGTAGCAAGGTGAGAGAAGGAAACCTGAGTATGTTTTAGTATAAAGCAGATAGGAGAGTTATTACATCCCTGATTATTAGTTTAGGAGTAAATATATCAAACAGGGAAACACATATGTAACATGAGCACTGCTGTAGTTTCTAGAAGAAAATTAAATAGAAACCTGAGATAATTGGCACTTCCTATTGAAAATAGCACCTAACTTTCTGTATCTCAAAGGATGATGCAACCTAGGAAAAAGTCCTTCCTCACATTTCACAGAGCACCTCAGTCTTCTTAAATATAGGGGTGAGAGCTGGGTGTCTCAAGCTACCAAAAATCTCACTCCTAGACCCAGTTTGCCCCTTTCAATCTCGTCCTACAAGCCCCAGGTTCTCACTCACTATCTCTGTGGAACCAAGAGGCACTTACCTGGATGGATGCAGAGCACTTGGTGCACCTGAGAAAAACCTGCGTGGTTCTAAGGAAAGGGTGCTGTGAGCTCATCTCTCTGCAGCCTGCAATTTTAGTGTCTCTACTAAGGTGACAAGATCCCACTGGGGAGCACAGAACTATGGAGTCCCCAGTGGAACATTTTCCTTGTCCCCTTGATTTGATTCTGTTCTGGATAACAACCATCTGGGGAGAGGTGCTCAAAATTTCCTGAGTTCCCTTGACAAAAATGTGTGTCCCAATCTTGTAGACAACTCCAAGTTCTTACTTGGATTCAAAGTTTAAATTAACACATATCCTTTCCACATGTTGTGATGCCTGGATTCTGGGAGTGAGAAGTCCCTAGATCCTCCTGAAGCTCTGTAGATCCTCTCCCTGTGATGTCTGATGGAAGTCCTCTTCCCCACTCCATTTACACATGGACCCCCTGGTTTCCTGACATTGAGGGAGGGGAAGGGAATGGGCATGGGGTTATAAATGATGGTGGAATGTGATGGACATTATTATCCAAAATACATGTATAAAGACACAATTTGGTGTGAATATACTTTATATACAACCAGA
>NW_026694994.1:0-43185 GCF_021218885.2 Marmota monax | reverse complement strand
CCTCTGCATATTAATACCTTCCTTAAGTGACCCCAGTCTAATCCAATCCTTTGAATGTAACTACTGATTTTAAAAAGACTGTTATTTTTTATTATAATGTTTTTTTTCCTTCTTATTGTACAATACACTAATTTTATAACAGTGACTACTAAATTAACTAAAGAAAATCAGCAAATATTAGAAAAGTACAACTTTTGTTACGTTATTTTTATACAGCACAAAGAAATTATGAGTAAATATCTTTTAAATGGAAAATAGAAATAAGCAAAAAAAGAGCAGTATTTAGAAAAAAATGTAGGTTTAATTATAGTTTTGCATAGCTTTCAATTTATTGTCCAATATAATAATGTTCTTGAAAATCATAACACATCTAAATAATACATAAAATAAACAATATTAAAGTAATACATGGTGACCAATGTGTTAAATATTAGAATTTTACAGGTAATATTTACCTCTTTTACAACTGATAAAAAAGTATATTTGCTGTGTCTCTCTGGCAATATATACACCAATGCATCTCTCTGCTGGCTAAGGCCACATGACCATATCTGACCAATGAGTTGCAAGGGGCAATGTTGGATGGGATATCTGCACACTCCTCAAAGGCAAGGGATATAGCCTTTCTTGTCACTGGTTTCTCATGATTTCTGGACCATGAGAGAGATATTCTAAAGAAAGATATCAGAGCAACAATGTATGTAGATGGAAATAGGTTCCAAATCAATATTTGATCAGCCAAATCATTAAAGATGGATTAATTCTGGAAGTAACATACATGAAAATGAAATAAACTTCTATATGTTTATGCCACTATTACTTTTCACCCTCAGCTTCACTAAATTCTAATATCTGCCTGTCAAGAGACACTTCCTTCTACATCATTGATTGTGTGTTTTTTAGATTAGTTCATTCAGTGTTTTGTTTGTTTCACAATTCCTTAAACAGTTTGGTGGAGAAACATAAACATTTAATTTTACTCTATTTCCTTACACTTTCTTGCTGCCATTAAACATATGCAATATTTTACAGTACTTCCTAATAGTGCTATTTTCAAAAGTGTAATCAAGCTAGGATATATATATTGAGCAGTATAGAATGAGTAGTAGTAAAACCCTCTAATATATTTTGATATTTTTATCAAAGAATTGCCTAATTACAAAAGATGGAAAGGCTGATAGCAAATTTGAAGATAATTACATAATTCAAAATGACAAAAATGGAATCCATCCTGTTCCCGACTCTGAGAGGTTTCTGAGAAGATTTAAATTGCATGATGAGTCAAAAATCTCTCTCTGTGTTCAATGTACCCACATGGAAGGGAATATAACATTGGTGAATATATAAATGACCCAGCTGCTTAAAAATATCATCACCTTTGTGACTTTCTACTGTGGCTTTCTTCTTTCAATGCTTTTAGGCATGTCCATCATTCTGAATGGATTGAATGAAGACTTTATTAGAGTACTCAGTGTTTCTTCAGGCAAATGGAAACTTCTCAATTAAGCTGGCAGTGTGTGAAATCATTTTTGGAAGTTATTCAATTTATGTACAGATGATTTATGCTATGTATGAGGCTTCAAAAATATCTATTTTCATATTCATGATATGGCTCTATTTTCTCCATTCAAGTACAATAAGTCAAAATATTTAATTGTTATGGATATTTGAAAGTGATTTATAGTATTCAATATATTCAATAAATAAATCTTAAGATGATAATGTTTCCTGGCATTTAAATTGCAGTTAGACATTCATGATTTATTACATTCTTTTAAAATCTGACTACAATTAGGAAATTATATTTAATACTGCAAATATTGAGGAGGATGGATTTAAGCAATATAATCCTACTGCTATTAAGTTGTGAAATTATAATTTCTTCTTGTTCATTTGTTGTAAGTCCTCACAGTTTAATTTGGGTGAATTTATGTTGAAAATATATTGTGTATTTAAAGAGTTAATTTCCAAATAAAAATATGAAAGTCTGATAAAAAATTATATCTGCTATGTCTTAAAATATGGGAAAATATATGATAAAAAAGACAGCCTATCTGATTGACATTTCTACCTTTTGAAGACATTAAAGAAATTCTATTGTTTTATTTATCTAAATCCAAAGACTAAGTGATTAAACAAATATATGCAATTGGCAATTTACGTTTAGAAGGTATTCAAGAGTACATAGATTTTCATGGTGCCCTGTGATTAAAATAGCAAAAAATCAAGATAGAAAAAAAATATTTAAAGCAAAAGAATATGAGCTGTTATTTGTTTTGCTCTTTAAATTTTACACATTAGTATTTTGTTGTATTTTAATGTTATTTCATCTTAATGCAGCACTCTAAATATGATTAACAATACCTGAAAGTATTTAGAAAAATTGTAATAGGCATTTAATCAATTTATACTCTGTTATTGAGGATTCAGATTTCCTGACTTACTCTTGTTTCAAATTTTGGTTAGGTTCCCATAAAAAAAAATCACTGTATATGTATCTGTGAGGTCAAAAGCAGTGTGAGAAAAGCATTTATTCTGGATGAAAAAGATGTCTTGGTATTTTTTTTAAATGTACTAAAGCTTTTATTTCCCACATAACTCCAAATATTTGAATATAAATTATACATTGGCAGAGAACTAGAAATACAACTAAATGAGTATAGTATATCACTATTTGGTTATAAATTGTAGTGATAAAGCAAATATATGAGATCATGACAATATTTTTATATTGAGCTTGAAAATCCAACAGTTAGAAAATTAAAATGTAACTCAAGAAAAAGCTTTAGCAAAATACTTTTAAAGCCATTTTGAATGATCTGAATGATATTAATCTGTGTTTTTGAATCTGTTAATCAATTCTTCATATCAATATATTTTTAATTCAATACTTTTGCCCATTACTTGTCTATTTGTAGAAACTGTCATATTGATAATATACTAGAACATTAACTGCCCAAACTAAATGTGCATGTTTACATTTGCCTATTTGTTGCAATAAACATTTTGCTCTAATAACAATATAAATCAACAATTTTCAGTAGATTGTTACCGAGTTATTTATATTCTCACATCATAATATGCAGATATAATCAAAGGAAGCCTTATAAATTAATAAACCTAAAGAAATCATAAACTTATATGTCAGACTTTCTCTGACATATTTGATGATATTATCTTTGATTGTATTAATTTTGAATTAATCAAATTAAAACCTTAGAAATGAGGTACCAAATTAAGATTTGAAAGGTAAATCTTATTTGTGAGGGCAGCTGTGGCTATCCTAAATAATAGTGTGTTTGGTGTCTTCAATTTTAATTGAGATACAGAGTTGGACATTGTGAAAAATTTATTACTGAATTATTCAGGTAGTTTATTTTAACCCCAGAATATAAAGAGTGAAAATTCAGTGAATTTCATTTTTTTAACTAAGCTTGAATGTCCTCATTTTGAAACCCTAGTAATTAAGAAAACTAGATCATTTTCCTGGTTGTGAAACATGCATTATGTTCAAACTAACAACCAAACATAATAAAGATAAAAGTAATCAGAAAAAAATGAGAGAACTGAATTAAATGGAATTAATGAGAAATGAAGAGGGGAAAAGCTTGAGATTTACAGGCATAGGTTAATATAAAGTCTGTTGTAGAAAGTAAACGAGGAAGGCTGGGGATGTGGCTCAAGCGGTAACATGCTCCACTGGCATACCCCGGGCACTGGGTTCGATCCTCACCACTACATAAAAATAAAATAAAGATATGTCCACCGAAAACTAAAAATTAATATTAAAAAAATTCACTCTCTTAAAAAAATAGAGACTAAAATGATCTTTCATTGTATTTTTCTTTATTAGTTTTTATAGCAAAAATAAAAGTATGGAAAATTAATTAAATGAAATACAAAAATATGAAGATAAAACTCACTATATTTTCAAACAGTAGTAGTACTGATAAACATGATTATGCATTTGGTTTAATTTTTACATTATTTATACACAATTCATGTAAGATGGTATTCTATGTTTTGCTCCATTTTCCATGCTGTTAATGTTTCATTATGTAAACATAACTCTTACTGGTTATATCTTAAGTAGAAGTAATGTGATATATTTATTTCTTCTCCTTTATTTTAAGTTTTGAATATTTTTCTCCAGTATATTCTTTTTATTATTTCTTTATTACACATCAATTTCTACTGCATCTACTTTTTTGTTATATGGTATCTGATAAAATTTTACATCATCTTATGCTATATTATCCTAGTTAGTTTCAAGATATTTTTATTAGGCAACAATCTTCTTGTAAAAACATCTTTATGTTTATTTTTAAATTTTTCTCCTACCAGAAAAAAATCCAGCATGTGTTGTTAGATTACTTAACCAAAATCCTGTAATGTTGGGAGTAAACATTTAAATATGTAGAGATATTTAACAAACTTATAATTTTTAAATTTTGTTCTCCATAATCAGAAGGAATTTACAAATACAAATAAGGTACAGTACAACACAGGAAGTATACACATCACAAATAATTAAGATAAAACTTTCTGGAGCAGTAATTCTAGACATGAAGATTAAATATCACTTTGACAGCTAAAAATGTATTGAGAAAATCTTAAAAAAATAAAACTTTTCTGAATTCCTTTAGGAAATTATTTTATAACTTTTCTGGTCTCCAACACACAATTTCAGAACCACTAATTTTCTGAATAGATTTTCCTCTCTCAAGACACTGAGAAAAATGACATTTTTGTTTGTTTTTGTTTTTTTGGTACTGGGGATCGAACCCAGGGGCATTTAACCATTGAGCCACATCAACAACCTCCCTTACCCACTTCTTTTAAAATGCTTTATTGTGAGACAGGTTCTCACTGATTTGCCTAGGGCCTCCTAAAGTTGCTGGGACTGGCCTCAAACTTGTAATTCTCCTGTCTCAGCCTTCAACTTGCTGGCAATACAGCTTGCTCCGCTATACCTCCACTATATCTTTGTTTTACAAAGATTATCAGTTTCCTGATTTTGTTTAATGTGTTTGTGATGACCTAGTCAATACTATAAAGAGAAAAAATGTTAAAGTCAGAAGTTAAGGTCTAGATGAGTATAAAGGAAGATGTGATTTTGTACAAATTATGAAACTTATACAAAGGGAAATAAATAACAGTAAAATCAAAATGCAAACTCAGGATAAGAGCCTCTCCTGTATTTGTTAAAATTAGACAAACTAAAAAAAAAAAAAGACACCATTCAGAAGAGATTATGTCATAAAGTATAACAAAATTAATGTAATCAATAATTTCTAAGGAGAAAACTTTTAGATTATAAATCTTATGTTCTATCTTTTAAAGTTTTTCACTCTTTTATCTTCATATTTGGAAAGTCTTATAATCAATGAGTTTGTAAGCATTGTCGTATTCTAGTTGAAAGGATTTTTAAAAATTTTTAAATCATCTATGAAACAAGGATGCATCATCCAATGATAACATTACAGATTCAATAAATCATAGTAAAGTTTATAGAACATGATCTGAATACATTATACAGAGATGCAGTGCATGTTTTTAACTCAGATGAATTAATATGGTAGCAGTGGTCATTCCCCTTAAATTAAGTTATAGAGTTGGTAGAATCCTAACTCAAATCTAATAAGCCTTTTTTAGGTTGAAAAACTTTCTCTAAAATTCAAAATGAAAAATAAACTATTACAAGTATTAGCTTCACTTTAAAAAATAAAGGAGGAATTCATCCTATCAAATATTAGTCCTTACTGTGTGCACATGTGCGTGCATGCATACACACACACACACACACACACACAGGAGCCCGTGGAAATCATCATGTAGCCTCAACTATGAACAGTTTCATTAATCAATGGAAAAGTTATTATTGTTTTAGGTCCTTTAGGTCTTTTCTCAAAATAGTGAACACTCCTAAGGTTGGTTTTAAATGTCTAGGGAAAGAAAAAAGCATTAAAACTAATATTCAGCATATGTTGATTTAAAATTAAATAGGTATATGAAAAATTAAATTATTGTGTTTACTTATAAACACTCATTGAGAGTAACTTGAATGTCACTTCTCTAACATATTGTTTCTAATATAAAAAACACATTTTCTATGTCTTGGACAATTGTCAATCTCCTTCCTAAGATTGGATCAATGACAATATTTTAACTTCATGGACTTCCAATGTTTTGAAATACTTCAGAGATACTTTAATGTGCAAATTTTAGTTCTCATCACTTCCTCTGAAACATCTTTATCCCACTTGCCTCATTTATGTTGATGAATTCACCTTCACTAAATGGATCTGGTTGTACCTCCAGAGTCCCTCCCCTGGCAGGTGTCAACATTCCCACAGATAGCTAATTCCATTTACAATTGGTACATGTCCAGTATTATCACTTTTCACTTCTTTGATATGCTCTCATTTTTGTGGGTCAATTTCTCATTTGATTAGACTTTTCTTTTTAAAAGTCATATGAGTCAATCAGTAGGACCAGGAGACAACACAATTAAATGCTTAGCTGTCTGTGTGAACAGAGTAACAGGTGCAAAGTGACCTTTCTGGAATTTTGTAAGAAATAGTGTAACTGGTCTCTGATAGTGATGTGCACCACTTATTTAGGTTGTGATTAAGTGAGATGAAGAGCTGGCAGTGAAGTTTATACATTATGCAATTATTCAAAGTAATATGCTCTGGTGATTAAATTTTTTACTGGTGGTTTTGAAAGACTGACATTTAAATGAAAACAGAATAGACGGCTCAGGACAGCCTCAAGGGAAGACAAATCAACAGATGAAACATTTCTTTGGTGAAGGTAGAATATTGGTTCCATACATGAAGATAAATACATCTGGATGTCTTCCATAAAACAAAAATGTAACTAAATTTTAAAAATTCAAAGATAGACTATAAAATTGTTAGAAGAAAATTTAAAGAATATCTCTGTGAATGTTGGGTAATAAAATAAGCTATTTTAAAATCAATTTTTCGTTTTTCTTCATTATTATTTCATTTTTGTTTATTTTTGTTTTCAATTGACAAGTAAAAGTTTTACAAATGTATATATCATGATGTTTTGGTTTGTGCATCAGTTGTGTAATGGCTTAATTAAGCTAATTAACATAAGTGTTACCTTACATACTTACTTTTTTTGTGTGTGTAATGAGAACACTTAAAACCTACCCTGTCAGCAATTTTTAAGAACTGAACATATTGTTTTTAACTATAGCTACCATGTTGTACTTTAAATCTATCAAACTTCTTCCTTTTGTCTTACAAAGTTTTTGTATCCTTTGATTGACATGTCCCCAAGACCCGTCTCCTGTAGCCTCCCATAACTACCACACTCAGTTCTCCACTTTTGCTTTTATCCTCTTCATATTACACAAATAAGTAAAAATTACATGGTATGTGTATTTTTGTGCCTGGCATATTTCACTTAGTATAATATGCTCCAGTTTATTTCAAGGTCATTAAATTGATTTTTTGAGTATGTGAAATATTAACATGATTCTAAAATTCAATCTATCCGAAGAGGGATTCTCAGAGATTACCCCTCCTGCCCCACACCATGTTTTCTTTCTGCTCCCTCTCCATCATTCCTATCCTTCCCATGCTTTTGTTCTGAATGAACATTAAAGGGGGATTAAAGTGTGTCACAAACCGAGTCACATATACATTCAGAGTATATGTGAATGGGATATAAAGGACTGTTAGAGATCATTAGGAAACAGCAAACTAGTAGAAACATTATCATTTATCTGAGTAAATAATTAGGATATTGAATAATAGTATAATAATATTATACTATAGCCTCAAATGGAGTGTGTCTGGCAGCAGACTCATCCTCAAACGGAAGCTATAATATTAAGAAAAATCACATCCCATATCATCTCCAGCATATTCTATAATAAAATGACAATATTAATTTCGGGTCATATGTGGAGCAAATGTGACACAGATACATGCTTTTTATTGTGTAAATGTACAGAATTACTTTGAAAAAATATCTTCTATCTCCTATTATCTACTGAATCTGAAATAGTACACTAAATACCTCACTAAACACAAATTTCATTCTTTTTAAAAATGGTAAACACAAAATTCAGAATAATATTTACTCATAAAGTGGAAGAGGATGAAAGAAATTGAAAATATTTTAAAATTAAGAAAAAAATAATATCATTAATCATGGAAATCAAAATGATTCCCTAAAGGTGCCTACACCATAACCTCTGGAATTTGTGAATATGTTATAGAACATGATAAAAAGGGTTTTTCAGATGTCTTTGAGGTTAAGTACTTTAAAATAGGGAGATAATCCTGGATTATCTGTGTAAGCCAAGTGTAATCACATGAGCCCTTAAGAACAGAGAACTTTTTCCTAGCTGGAATTGAATAGATGCTATGGAATGAGAAAGAAGAGAGTCAAGGCTTGAATAGGATTCTAGTTATCTTTGCTGGAGGAAGGCGGGCACATTGAAAGTACCAGAAGGGATGCAGGCAGATTCTAAGAAGAAGACTCTTGGCCCAGGGAGGACAGACTGCAAAAAAGTGGAGACATTAGTCCTCCCGCTTTAAGAAACTAAATTTAGCAAGAAATATGAGTGTGTTTGGCAGCAGACTCATCCCCAGAGCCTGCAGAAAGGAGTACTGTTCTGCTGATACCATCATACTGACTGTGAGACTTTAAGCAGTGGACCCTGGTGTTTATCCTAAACTTAGACTTCTGACCTAGAGATTACAAATGGGTGGTACTATGCCACTAAGCATGTTGCAATTGGTTAAGGTAAAACAGGAAATAGCGATATACTACTAGAATGTATACCTTATACATATTGAAATAATCATATGTTAACGCAAATTTATCAAGAATTGATGAAACTTAAACTTGTGAGCCTTAATTTTTCTTCCACATCTTTGTGTCATCCTAAAATTATAATCCAGATTTTAAATTATTAGAAAATTAAAAATAAGAACACAAAATATTAACATTTGGGGTACAATAAAGTTATAGTCAATGGAAACCCATGGCATTATGGCTTCCAGAATCAAAGATAGTTTACTGTGTATTAGTGAATGAAATATGATTTCAAATGTATCAAGTACAAACTGGTTTAAGTTTCTTGTCCCCTTTACATTATTTTTGTGACATCTATGCTTTTCTGTTATTAATAATAAAGTGAGTATATGTATATATTACTGATCATGTTTTTCAATTTCAATTTACTTTGACTCAGGCAAATTATTGTTATTACTTTCCAAATGCATTGGAAAATTTGTGTGTGTGTGTGTGTGTGTGTGTTGTGTTGTGTTTTTGATCAGTTACAATGAAATAATTTAAGGTAGGAGTCAGTCATCTGTGACCCAAGAGCCACATCTGGCATGCCACATTCTTATAATAAATTACACTGAAACACAGCATCCATCAATTTATTTATTGTCTATGTTTGCTTGCATGCTATAAGGACAATTAAGTAATTGTGACAGAAATTATATGGTACACAAATCTTAAATTACTTATTACCTAGCTTGTTATACAAAAATTTTCCAACCCTGATTTAAGGGAGCATAACTGAAATTTCCATAGTATCTTCATAGTTTAAAATTTCATCAAAGACAAAAGAGTTATGATAGATCATTGAAAAAATAAACCCCACATCTATGATCTTCTATTCTTTGAAGTACACATAATTTGGCAATAAATATTCAGAAACTTTTTAAAGTAAGCTTTATTTTTTTAATTAGAATATATTGCCTGTCAGGAAAACACATGGAATATAAATAGTGGGAATGTTAGTGTATAAATATATCCGATTATCTAGAAAGTTGTCTCAGTTCATTTGCTTTTCTATAACACAATAGCATAGACTGAATAATTTGTGAAGAACAGAGGCTTGTTTCTCACAGATCTGGAGGCCATCCAATCTAAGACCAAGGCCCAGCTTCTGACCTGGTGAAGGTCTTCTTGCTAACTGCTCACATGGCAGAATGGGGAGGTCAGGAAAGGATCATTCCCTCTCTTTAAACCCCTTAAGAAGGTACCTAAACTCTTTCACAAATGATGGAGCCTCATGGCCTAACTCCTTCTGAAAGGCTCCAACTCCTAATGCAACCATGTTGATAGTTCACGGAACTTGGAAAGAACACATTAAAACCATAGCAAATGGGGTTGAGCATTTAGCTCTGTGGCAGCGCCCTTGCCTAGCACGTGCAAGGCCCTGAGTTCAGTCCTTAGCCCTTAAAAAAACAGTTAGCAAAGATATTCTACAATAGTCACTAATACCTGTTATTTCATATATATATATATATATTTCTTGTCTTACAAACCTCTCCAATTCCCTTCTTTGTTTTTGAACAAATTGCTGGCTCAACATTTATTTCATTAATGACTGTTTCAAATATATAAAAAAGGATGATTAATTTTATTGTCTGAAATAAAATTAAAAAGTGAAGCAATTACAATTTGACAAACATATATTTTTCATTTATGGTGTAAAAAATAATTTTGTAGCTTATTTTTTTGTTCATAGAATTGGTAGAAAAAGAAATAACGAATTGATTTTTTCTGTAGTGAGAAAAAAAGCAAAAGTTGAAATTGGACCATATTCTAAGAGAAGTATAATTAGAGAAAGTTGATGTTCCAAGCAGGATGTGCATGTTCTGTTTTTAATTTCTAATCTTCATAGAGATTTTAAATCTTTGCTGACTCTTGGCATGGATTTAATCATCACTCTTTCTAAAAATAATTTAAAATAAATGCCTTATGTGACTTATTTATATAATAGTAGAACAACAAAATCCTTCAAGATGATTGATAACTAAAAGAAGCAGATGAGAAAATATAAATAAGCTATGAAAACAATATAACACATATAATTTGAATTTTGTTTATACATTTTTTCAATGTTACCAGCATTTAGAGAAATGCATTTAAATAAAAGTAGTCATATTATTATGCCCTTCTGAGTTTTTATGTTTTTCTTTGCTAAAAAAATGGATGGCTATATGAATGATATATTCTTTTCTCCTAAGAATGACTAAACTATTATATGATCTTAAATCATCCCCAAAATGAATCTGAAATTCTCCATTGGGTAGTTAGATAAAGAGGAAATGGTTATATATAACCAGGAATTATATTGCTAGCATGATCAAAATAGTGGTTTGAAGAATTTGTGAAAAATGTTTTGTGGGAGAAGATTAGAATGCTTTACTCTGGGAAGCTTGAAAGTTAAATTTAATTTCTTCCCTATTCTTAAAGTTACGAGTTAGTGTTCTGTTCATGCATAAAAATCAAATAACATTTTTTCCATGTTTAAGAAAAAAGGTATCCTTGAAAAACTCTTTTGTCCTTGGCTTAGTAAGTTAAGGATGAAAATGGGCCAGTAAATATTTGATAATTTATTCAGCATACAAGAAACCTGTATTAAGATGCAGTTTAAATTGTCATTTCTTGGAAGAGGTAATAATACAACACTTAATAATACAAATTTTATAATGCTTGATTTGAAACACCTAAGGCAGATGAGAATACAAGTGCTTACAGCATCTTGGAGATTCTCAGACTGTAGAAAGATGACAATTTCCTTGGAAGAAAATCTGAAGTTATACCTTTGTTTGAGGATTTATATTCATTGGTGGGAATTTCGTTGTCTGGAAAAAAAAAAAGATAGTTAAATTGGTAATATGAATGTGCCAGGAAAAACTAAATAAAAAAAAGCAAGATTCTCTCTGAATCTAATATCTTCATTCATAAAATAAGGGAAACATTTTATATTTTAAGAAAATGTTCAAAAAATTCAATAACAGTGTTTAAATTGTCAGCCTCTTGTATGTTCCTAACACTTAAATACTTTCCTAACTAGTTTTTTTTTTCTTTGAGATTCATGCAGTGTGCATCTGCCTTAACACCACCAGAACAGTCTACTCAAAATTAAATGTGTTTTAGCACAGGATCCATCTTAATACCCTAGTAATTACTATGTACTCATGATATTGGTGTCAGTTTTGGGGAATGAAATACTTTAAAAGTCCATAGACTATCCCCTTTCACTCCCTGAATTTTATATCATGCTAATAAGACACCAAACCTCTTACTTCTCAGAGCAGATAATGTATTTCACTTACACAACATCTTTAAATCCCTCATTTTCTGACATATATGAGAAGGTGGGGCAAGTTCCTATCCCTAGTCATCAGTAATCTGATTTTGCCAATCCTTTAAAAGAATCCAGATTTCATGTCCTTAATAAATTTCCCTTGATGTAACCAACACCACCAATCCTCCATCATCAAATACGTGAATGGCTTAGATTGTAGGTTGTTTTTCTAAAGGTCTCAAATTTCATAATAGCCCTTCCTATATTTAAATTAAATTATATTATAACAGATCTGTCATTGCATGGTTGCTGTAAAATATTTGAGGACACAAAAGACAATATATTAATATTCATAAACCCTAGTAATGGTGCTTAGCTTAGTTTATTTATGCTGAATTTTATTTATGTGGAATTAAACAGTAAACACTTAGTATTTTGAGTAGCTAATAGCAGTACTCAATATATGAGTTAAATATCAGCATTTTAATGAAAACAGAAAAGTGGTGCAGAACAAAATTAATTTAATCATTACTTTTATACAAAGATATCTTTATTCACTTCTAATAAAATGGGAGAAGAACTTTTAAAAGCACATCTGTGTAGAACTTTTCATGTCATCATTATTTGATATTTTCTAGTCTCGATAAAGTTTGGCTTATTGATGTTTATGTTTTCATTAGTTCTTTTTTTATTGTTGGTTGTTCAAAACATTACATATTTCTTGATATATCATATTTCACACTTTGATTCAAGTGGGTTATGAACTCCCATTTTTACCCCATATACAGATTGCAGAATCACATCAGTTACACATCCATTGATTTACATATTGCCATACTAGTGTCTGTTGTATTCTGCTGCCTTTCCTATTCTCTACTATCCCCCCTCCCCTCCCCTCCCCTCCCCTCTTCTCTCTCTACCCCCTCTAATGTCATTCATTTCTCCCCCTTGTATTATTTTTCCCTTTCCCCTCACTTCCTCTTGTATGTACTTTTGTATAACCCTGAGGGTCTCCTTCCATTTCCATGCAATTTCCCTTTTCTCTCCCTTTCCCTCCCACCTCTCATCCCAGTTTAATGTTAATCTTCTTCTCATGCTCTTCATCTCTACTCTGTTCTTAGTTACTCTCCTTATATCAAAGAAGACATTTGGCATTTGTTTTTTAGGGATTGGCTAGCTTCACTTAGCATAATCTGCTCTAATGCCATCCATTTCCCTGCAAATTCTATGATTTTGTCATTTTTTAATGCAGAGTAATACTCCATTGTGTATAAATGCCACATTTTTTTTATCCATTCGTCTATTGAAGGGCATCTAGGTTGGTTCCACAGTCTTGCTATTGTGAATTGTGCTGCTATGAACATCGATGTAGCAGTGTCCCT
The DNA here is from genome assembly GCF_021218885.2 of Marmota monax. Taxonomy (NCBI): domain Eukaryota; kingdom Metazoa; phylum Chordata; class Mammalia; order Rodentia; family Sciuridae; genus Marmota; species Marmota monax. The sequence goes on along the minus strand of NW_026694994.1, from coordinate 29,700 downwards.
GTAGCATGCTCTTTTTAGGTCTTTAGGGAATAGATCGAGAAGGGGAATAGCTGGGTCAAGGAGCTTGATATCAAATCAGAGACACGGCGACTGATACAAGAAAAAGTTGGCTACAATCTACATACTGTGGGGTCGGGCTCCAAATTCCTCAATAGGACACCCATAGCACAAGAGTTAATAACTAGAATCAACAAATGGGACTTACTCAAACTAAAAAGTTTTTTCTCAGCAAAAGAAACAATAAGAGAGGTAAATAGGGAGCCTACATCCTGGGAACAAATCTTTACTCCTCACACTTCAGATAGAGCCCTAATATCCAGAGTATACAAAGAACTCAAAAAAATTAGACAATAAGATAACAAATAACCCAATCAACAAATGGGCCAAGGACCTGAACAGACACTTCTCAGAGGAGGACATACAATCAACAAGTACATGAAAAAATGCTCACCATCTCTAGCAGTCAGAGAAATGCAAATCAAAACCACCCTAAGATACCATCTCACTCCAGTAAGATTGGCAGCCATTATGAAGTCAAACAACAACAAGTGCTGGCGAGGATGTGGGAAAAAGGGTACACTTGTACACTGCTGGTGGGACTGCAAATTGGTGCAGCCAATTTGGAAAGCAGTATGGAGATTTCTTTGAAAGCTGGGAATGGAACCACCATTTGACCCAGCTAGTCCCCTTCTCTTGGCAGCCATTATGAAGTCAAACAACAACAAGTGCTGGGGAGGATGTGGGGAAAAGGATACTCTTGTACATTGCTGGTGGGACTGCAAATTGGTGCAGCCAATTTGGAAAGCAGTATGGAGATTTCTTGGAAAGCTGGGAATGGAACCACCATTTGACCCAGCTATTCATTAGTTCTTTATGATCATACATAATGATAAGTTTTATTTTGATATATTCACACATGCATTTAATATAATTAGCAAAATTCATTTTGTGTATCCATTCATTTGTTGACAGATAAGAGGTTTTCATAACTTGGCTGTTGTGCAGTGCTCTGCTGTCAATGTTGATATACATGCCATACAGTATGCTGACTTCAGTTCTTAGTTCCTCTTTAGTCCTTCTGGAATAGAGTATTTAATATCTTGTGAGTTTTCATTGACATAGTCTTTCTCTGACTCACAGTGTAGCCCAATGCCAAGTTTGAAAAAAAATAAAAAAGTTATGTGCAAGTCCCTCTACTTATGAAAGAGAGTTCTGAAGAAAGCTGAAGAGATATTTATTGACTTCATCCTCTCAGCACTTTTGTGAATGTTCCTCAATATGTAATGTCTATAGTGTTTAAAAAATATGTTCTTATTAAAAATTTGTCTTTTGGTGGGAAAATATAATTCAACCTAATGTTTGCTAAAGTGTTTTTAAAATGAACATAAATGAATCCAGCTTAGACTTTTATTACATGCATGGATGCAAAATTTTTAAATGATTTCATTATAATTTCACATTAGTTATTTTTACTTAATGTACTTTTATTTTGAATTTTTATTTTTAGTAGATATTGATGTAATAGAGAAGTAGATTAATTATTTTTAGTGATTTTTTAAATTCTGTGACAGCAACAAAATTTCAGGATTTTTGCATATTATTATGTATATTATTTGTTATCTTTTTGTGAAGGAAATTAAATGGTGTTCTAAACTGAATTTAATCTTATGCTCTTTTGTATCCCTATAATTCTCTTGAAATAAATTATATAAGAAGAAATTTTGAAAAGTTGACAAGTTTTTTAAAGCAATATTTATATAAAATATATAAAGTTCAAGTGATATTATTGCAGAATTAAAAGGTCCAGCATTTTCATTTATATATAATTGGTTATCAGGTTATCTTTGATACTGAGTCAAGTATAAAAATTAAATTTATATTTAATAACCAAACTCTTCTCTTATACTATTAGGATCTAACTATTGTACTCAATTAGTCATTTATCTACAAATGTTCAATCTAAAGCATTCTTTGTAAGGCAGTACACTAGACAAAGGGAACATAGTCCACATATTAAGAAAGGATACAATCTATGTGGTTAAGAATCTGATATCCAAAGGGGAATTAAAGGTAACTGAAATGATCTTAGAAAGAAAGCAGAAACTAAAATGTTTCTTCCCAGCAGAAGAAACAATCTGTGAGGTTAATAGAGAGCCTACATCTTGGGAGCAATTCTTTACCCCTAACACATCAGATAGAGTATTAATCTCTAGGGTATATAAAGAACTCAAAAAGCTAAGCACCAAAAAAATACCAAATAACCCAGTCAGCAAATGGGCCATGGACCTGAACAGACACTTCTCAGAAGATGATATATAATCAATCAACAAATATATGAAAAAACGTTCATCATCGCTACCAATTAGAGAAATGCAATTCAAAACTACTCTAAGATTTCATCTCACTAAAGTCAGAATGGCAGCTATTATGAAGACAAACAACAATAAGTATTGGCAAGGATGTGGGGACAAAAGTACACTCATACACTGCTTCTGGGACTGCAAATTGTTGCAGCCAGTATGGAAAGCAGTATAGAGATTTCTTGGAAAATTGGGAATGGAACCACCATTGACCCACTCCTTGGTCTATACCCAAAGGACTTAAAAACAGCATACTACAGGGACACAACCACTTCAATGTTTATAGCAGCACAATTCACAATAGCTAAACTGTGGAACCAACCTGGATATCATTCAATAGATGAATGGATAAATAAATGTGGCATATATACACAATGGAATATTACTCAGCAATAAAAGAGAATAAAATCATGGCATTTGCAGGTAAATACATGGCGTTGGAGAAGTTAATGCTAAATAAAGTTAGCCAATACCAAAAAAAAATCAAATGCCAAGTATTTTCTCTTCATGATGGGGTAGTGAGGGGGAAAGTGGGAGAAATAGACAAACTCTAGATAGGGCTGAGGGGTGGGAGGGGATGAGAGGGGGCATGGGGTTGGAAGTGATGGTAACATATAATGGATGTTATTATCCAGAGTACATGTATGAAGATATGAATTGTTGTGAATATACTTTGTATGCAACCAGAGATATGAAAAAATGTGCTCTGTATGTGTAATAAGAATTATAATACATTCTGCTGTCATATAAAATTTAAAAAAAATAATAAAGAAATAATGAAATAGGAAATAAAAGAAAAAAACAAAGAAAGCAGGCCATTTGGACCATGCTGTCAAAAGTACCTTGGTCACAGAATATCTCAAGCTATTCTGAGCAGTGAGAATAATGCTGATTGAATCACAATACCAGATCGAAAATTATCCTACAGAACTATAATAACAACAACAATGTAATATTGTTGTAAGACCAAACATGAGTATGAATGGAATATAATAGAAGACACAGATTATATTCTACATATATACCATCATCTAATCCTTGACAAAGTTGACAAAAACATTTTTGAGAACGAATGATGTTGGGAAATCTGTGTATCAGTGTGAAGTAGTATGAAACTAGATCCCATTCTCTCAGCTTGCACAAAACTTAACTCAAGATGGATCAAGATCTCAACTCAAGAACTAGACAAGAAACTTTGCAACCTCTAGAAGAAAACACAGAGTCAGCACTTCATCATATTGGCACAGATACCAACTGCTTTAAAGATTCCTAAAACTCAAGAAATACAATGAAAAATAAATCAATAGGATTCCATCAAATTAAAAAGCATCTGTACTGCAAAGGAAACAATTCAACATTCTTAACAATCACGGAAAAGCAAATGAAACCTAAACTGAGAAATCATCTAATTCCAGTTATAATGGTAACCATTAAGAATATAAATAACAATATTGGTTTGAATGTGGGGGAAATGTACATTCATGCATTTTTCATGTGATACTTCCAATTAGTACAACCATTTTTTTGCAAAGCAGTATAAAGATTTCTCAAAAGATTAGGAATGGTACCACCATATACCCAAATCCTTGGCTATTTATCCAAAATTACTAAGTTCAGCATGATAGAGTGATATGTGCACATAAATTTGTATAGCAGCATCACTCACAATATCCAAATTATAGAACCAGTTTAGATGCCCTTGAACAGATGGATAAATGAAGAAAATGTGCCATCTATACAAAATGGTGTTTTACTCAGACATAAAGAAGAATGAAGTGATGGCATTATACTGGTAAGTGGACAGAGCCAGAAAACATAATGTTAAGTAAAATAAGCCAGACTCAAAAACCCAAGCGCCAAATGCTTTGTATCATATGCAAAAGGTAGCGAGAAATAAGAAATTAAAGGAGATATCTCATAAAAATAAAAGGGAGAATAGAAGAGTGGAGAAAGGGGATTAAGTGGACAGGAGGAAAGACAAGAAAGGGGAGGAACTGCATAATGTAATTGAACAAATTTTGCTATAGGCATGTATGAATGTATCACAACAAATTTAACTTTCATGTATAACCATAAAGTATCAATTAAGAAAACAATAGAGAAATGGAAGGAAGACCAGTACAGTAGAGGATTGTGAACAGCTGTAGGGAGGATAGGAGGAAAAGGGGAAGTACTGGGGATTGAAATGGAACAAATTATGTCATTATGGATATTTCAAAATGAATCCTCCTCTTATGTATAATTATGATGCACTAATAAAAAATTAAAAAGAAAAAATATATGCCTCAGGTTGATGCCTGTCCACATTCTTATAATCCTAGCAAATTGGAAAGATGAGAAAGGAGAAATTGCAAATTCAAGGCCAACTTGGGAAATTTAGTGGGAACTTTTCTCAAAATAAAAAAAAAATAAGGATTAGTGATGTAGATCAGAAGTAGCATTCCTTGGTTCAATTCCTACTGTAGCAAACAAAAGAAAGCCAACTAAAAAAGGATAATGATGTATTACATGGTGAACTGAATTGTTTTTCCTCCTCTTCCCATTCTAGTGGTGCTATGCCTGCACAAATGACATGATGTCCCAAGTCAAGGTACAGAGGACATGCTCCCTATTTGAATGAATTCTATAGTAGGTAGCAATGGAAGCATATAGATTGAAAAGGAGAAGAAAACCCTCATGCAACTGAATTATCATGACTGTAGAAAATTTTAAATTGTTTTTATAGGAAGATATGATCAAGCAGTATTCACCCAAATAATAAAGGAAAAAAATACAGATTTTACAATGTGCATTTTAATTTCCAGTTTCATTATCTTTATAGTTTTCTGTGATTCTGTCCTCATTATAAATTATCCTCAAAAAAATCTAGTGTGATATATTATACCTATGTACTTTATTTGAGATAATATAAGCTTCAAGGCCCCCAAACTTGAATTTATCCATGGCTATCTTAATGTAGGAATTCATTATTTATATAGCATTTTACATAGATTCTCAAACATTGTTTTGCCAACCATGTATTCATCATGTGCATTTCTCATATAAGTAAGACATCAAGGTTCTGAGGTTTAAAAACATTTATTCCCCAAAGTCATAAAAGTGAATTAAGACTCAGATAGATCTCTCAAAGGCCAGAACTCCCCCCTATACAAGATTTCCCTGTCCACACTGTGCCAAAGGGTAGTTGAATTTGCTCATCTATGCAGAGCCTGGCCATTTGTTTTCTCAAACACGTTCTTACTCAATGATGAATTTTTTTAATATGTTATTACTTACTCCCCAGCAGATTTCTGACAGAGCATATAATGCAAAACCTATTGTTACAACATATTTGGTGACATGGCTAAGGTCATGATAAAACTAATTTTGATTAGAATATTGGTGCTCTAAGAAAATCATGAGAATACTTATTTCAAAAGATAATCATATACTCCTCAAGAAGCAAAAGAACAATATATTCTCAAAAAATTTTGACAATTTAACAGTGTACAATTAGAATTTACTTGCAAAACTGCAATAAGTCCTTTTTATAGTAATTTATTATGCTGTATCTTTGTATTTCTAAAGTAAGATTTTAATGTTTTAACCACAGAGGGAAGGAGTGAGGATTAAGCCAGTGAACCAGAAAATCAGAAAGCTTATCATACATTCAATAATATTTCCTAGACAGACTTTTTATGAGCAACTTGTTCTAATAAAATGCAAAGTAAAATGAGAGCATGCATGTGAAAAATGTTAAACATTCAGTAAAGAAGGTCATAAGATAGTGTAGTATTAGGTAGTCAAGGATAAAAGAAGGTAATTTAAAATTTCATGTGTTAAATAAATATGTTTTTAAATTGTTAACACTAAATATAAGATGCTTTCTTAATCAGACAAAAACATTAGAGAAGTGATATTTGATTCAAAGTACAAATGATATAGAAAACAACATACAAGTGAGGGTTATTAACTAAGAAACAAGATACAAATTATCCCAAACCTATTTCAGAACAAGAACTTAGTTATTAACATAAACAAACTTCATACCTGTGCCAAAATTAGATAGCGATGATTTTCTATACATGCTGGTGTTATATATAAGTTCTATATAACATTAGCACAAGTGAATAAATACAAAGTAGAATTTCAATTACACCAACTTTATAGATTTTTTAACATATTGTATAGTTAAAAAAAAGTATTAGTGTGTTTCATTTTATCACACCATGCAGCATGGAAATGAGGTGTGTTATAAACATCAGATATCCTCTGCAGTATACAGGTGTTATGCTGATAGAAAAATAAAAATTAATCATTATTAATATTTATGAGTTCCTCGGTACACCTCTAATTCAAGGTTTCCTTCACTCTTCCCATACTGCCATTAGACTGGGATTCTTGCTTACTAGAATGCCAAAGACTCTCATTCCAGGAAAAAAAAAAAAAAACCCTGAGCCCCTTGTTCCTTTGCCTCTTTTGGACCAAGAATATTCAAGTTTTCTCTTCCTAGTTATCATTAGCTAGCACAAAAACAGCTAGCTGCTGTTAGAAAATCTATGATTTTTGACACACTCTTTATCTCCCAGTGGAAGTCAAGATCAATAATTGAAGCTGGTGCAGTAAATCCTCACTTTTACCTCTGATCCACAGGCGGGAAAATCCACATTAGCCAGATGGTATCTGTCTCCTGGGAATCAGAAATCCACATTTCACTTTCACAAGTGGGTGACTGGTTAAAAGAATTTAAGAGGAGCCAAAACCCATTCACTCATTATCTGGTTTATCTAGAATTAGGGGGTGTGAAATTGCAATAGAGGCTGTTGGTGTGGGGCATATACCTCACCCTGAGTGAAAGCTTCTTAACCTGTCAAGTGCTTTGGAAAGTGAAGTTTTAGCTAAATCTTTACTAAATAATATCACTATTCCATATCTCATTTGCTTTAGATATGGCTCATGGATCTAATGGGTATTTTTGCAATTTTATCCTTACCTAAATTGGACCTATCACAAGCATTCAGATTGTGGTGTTGGTGGAGACAATGCTGGGGAAAAAAAATTACAAAAATAAAAAGCTATTTGTGGGGGCTGGGGTTGTGGCTAAGAGATAGAGCTTTTGCCTAGCATGTGTGAGGCACTGGGTTCAATCCTAAGCACCACATAAAATAAAATAAAGATATTGTATCCACCTATAACTAAAAAAATAAATATTAAAAAAATTATTTAAAAAAAATCTTATTTGGATCTAGGGCACAAGTTAAGTCCTATAAATGAAAACTGCTGTGCCATCATGGTTCACAATTCTAAGTCCTTTAAATGGACACCAAATTGCATTGCTAGCTGGTCTTCTTGAGAAACGTTGTAATGTCTCTGCTATTCTCTGCCACTGTCAGATTACACCCTAAACAATGCCATTAGGTAGGAGAAGCCCATGTTCTTCAGCCCATACATATCCTCTCTCTTGCTTTTGTCACTAGTCCATTTTGCAATCCATTGATTAGACCCTGGAGTGTTAAAAGGGAAAAAAATAGATGGCATTTAGGAAATGAGGCAACCTCTCTTTTCTTTTGTTGAATGCCTTCTTTGTTCCTCTGGCTCTTCTACAGGTAATACCGTGAGAATTCAAAATCCATATGCTTTGTTCTCATTCCCATAAGGAAGTTCAGGTTCATAATATCCTATTATCCAAAAGTATGCATTCAATAACTTTTATAGTTCATTCAATCTTTTGTTAAAGACAGGACCTGGTTTTCTCCACAGTATCCTTGGGTGGCAAGGATGTGAGTGGCTTTAGCTCAGCCATGGAGCTTGTAAATTCTATACCATGAGTTGGTAATATCAAGGTACCTAGTTACTGGGTTACTCAACACTTCTAATTCAGCTTGCACCCTTCACAATCTTCTATATTGCCTTGAAAGGTGTTATAATGAGTTTTACGTGTGTGGGATAATCATCACCTTGTGCATGTTCATAGTATGGAAATTTTTATCAAATTGGAAATTGGTGATTTAATTGAAGAACACCGTGTTGATCAACTGTTTTCTGGACTACTTTTAGCAACAAAAAATTGAGCCCAGATTCCCTCCAAAAATTTCAACTTGAGTTAAGTTTTGCAAACAGGTTATTTTTTATAACTTGTATCCATCAAGAATCAGTGAAACGAGACAGGAGTAAAAGTCATACAAGGATGCATTTTAAATAAAAAATCCTGACTAGCGCTCAAATTCTGGAAATTTCTGAGGAATTTTATAAATATGTTTTACTATAGTCTATCTGAGGAAGGGAATGAAGAAGCCTAAATCATGTTTTGTTTTCTGATTTGGCTGAACTGGGGAGATGCACATGTATGAATGCCAAGAGGGCTCCTGCAGGCATTGCTGTTGAGCATCTGAAAGTTGGAAGGCAGAAGTCAGAGAAGTGGCAACTGCTTAGATGAGGCTTTCATGGTATGACTGTGTCAAGACTCTGTCACTTGACTGAAAAAAATGGGACTTTAGTTATTGCTCAAGAGTTTATATGAGAAGGAATATAATGAAGAAATATCATGGGATGGGAAAATAATATTGATAAATTTTAAATTTGTACTCAAAGCAACAGAATTTGGTGAGGGCTATGGACAATATTAGCTATTGTAAGTATGGAAAAAAAACGGATCAAAAAAAAAAAAGGTATGGAGTTAAAAACTGATTTCAGTAGATTCATCTTAGAAAACCTACTCAAAGTGTTTAACTTCATCCAGAATTCCTTCTTGATTAATCACAGAAAAGTAAAGTAGAACCAAATGCCCATTCTTCCAGAAATTAGTTGAAGATGGTATATAAATGTTAGAAAATTACAAGAAACTTTGCCACAAAAATCACTTTTGAGATCAAACTAGAAAGGCACAGAAATGCCCAGACTTATCATCAGACAACCATTGGCCCAATGAGATGCACTGTTTTAAGCCACCCCATAACCAGAACAAAGGGCAGAGGCTCACTGCAAATTATCTATTCAGTGCCAGAAAAACACCTGGAAGAAATTCTGATAATAATAAAGTTAAGTGCCTTGCAAAAAAAAAAAAAATCTTTCTGATCTAGCTTTCTTCTGGTTCTCAACAGGCTATTTTCTGACTTGGTAAATTTTAGGCTTTGTGAAGTCTTAAGACATTAAGACAGTGAAGCCTATGCTATTATCCAAATTAAAAATTCCACTGCTGATTCCAGATGAAAGATGAACTCCATAAATGTAAGCACAGAGAAAAACACAATCACTGGGCACTGAGCATAAATATAATAATCTAAAATATTTGAGTATCTCTAAGTGCTTAGACTTTTTAACTAAGCCAGTCCTCAGATAATTTTAAAGGTAAGCACATTTATTTTTGTGTGAAAACTTTCAAAAAATTATGCAACTATGAAGATGGTTAAAAGCAGTCAGGACGAGGGAAACACAATAAACTGGGTTGAAGTTCTTTGAAATGAAAAACTTGCTGTATTTTAGAAAGAACACAACTGATACAGAACACATTAGAATCAGGAATTATTAAGAAAATTGAAGTAGAAACTCCTGGAGAGATGAAAGAATAGTAAATGTTAAAAGCAAAAAGGTCTAGTTCAGAAAGTAGTAACTAAAGACAGAGTTAAAAATAAACAGGGAATAGGGAATACTTTTTTTAAATTCTAAAAAGAAAATGTTAATAAACTAAAGAAATGAATCTGCAAATTAATAAAAGGAGATCAATTTTTTGATAAAGAAAGAACATAATTACAAAGTAAGCAAGAACAGCCCTGAACAATAATACTTCAAATATCATTAAAATTACAATAATCTAAATAAAAATATAAAATTTAAAATATGATTTATGCTCATTTAGATTTCACATGCAATAGTAATGGCCAAATCTAACCAAATAAAAATTCAAAGGAGATCCAGAAGACAAAATGAAAATCAAAGAATTTTTAACAGATTTCAATGTGTATTTCTTTTGAGCAAGTAGTAGATGTATTTTTTTAAATAAGTGGAGAATAGTATTTTCACATACATAAAAAGACAGAAAATGAACCATTCTCTCTCTCTCTCTCTCTCTCTCTCTCTCTCTCTCTCTGTATGTGTGTGTGTGTGTGTGTGTGTGAGAGAGAGACTGTCTCTCTCTCTCTCTCTCTCTGTCTCACACACACACACACAGCAGAAACTTCATATGCAAAAATTGGACCACAATTTGAAACTTGAAAACAGGGTCCAAATCTTTTAACAATGTCTGCAGCGTTGAATAAAGTGCAATAATTCCCTTCTAACTTTAAAAAGAAACATTTAAAAACACAAACCTTTCATGAAATGCAGGTGCCAGGGTAAATGTTATCAGTGTAACAAATTATAATTTAAGCAAATCAGTCTACATTCTCTAACTTGGAAGAAATATGTATTTCTTAGGCCTCTGAAAATAACATTAGCTAGCTCATTGTTTTTTAAATTAAGAATAATACATACTTCTTTTGTAATTTTTTATTCTAATTTGTTTTATATGAGAGCAGAATGCATTACATTTCATTTTATACATATAGAGCACTATTTTTTATATCTCTGATTGTATACAAAGTCACACCATTTATGTCTTCATACATGTACTCAAGGTAATGATGTCCTTCTCATTCCACCATCTTTTTTACACCCCTTTCCCCCTCCCTTCGCCTCCCTCTCCTTTGCCATATCTAGAGTTTGTTCAAACTTCCCATGCCCCTCCCAACCCCACTATGAATCATTTTTTTTTTTTATATCACAGAAAACATTCGGCATTTGGTTTTTTGGGACTGGCTAACTTCACTTAGCATTATATTCTCCAACTCCATACATTTATCTGCAAATGCCATGATTTTATTCTCTTTTATTGCAGAGTAATATTCCCTTGTGGATATGTATCACAGTTTCCCTATCCATTCATCTACTGAATGGAATCTAGGTTGGTTTAGCTATTGTAAATTGTGCTATTGTAAACTGTGCTGCAATAAATATTGATGTGGTTGTGTCCCTGTAATATGCTGTTTTTAAGTCCTTTGGGTATAGACCAAGGAGTGGGATAGCTGGGTCAAATGGTAGTTCCATTCCAAGTTTTCCAAGGAATCTCCACACTGCTTTCCAGATTGGCTGCACAAATTTGCAATCCCACTAGCAATGTATGAGTATGTCTTTTCCCCCACATCTTCACCAATATTTATTTTTGTTTTTATTCTCAATAGCAGCCATTCTGACTGGAGTGAGAAGAAATCTTCGAGTACTTGTGATTTGCATTTCTCTAATAGCTAGATGTGTTGAACATTTTTTTAATTTACTTGTTGATTGATTATATATCACCTTCTGAGAAATGTTTGTTCAGTTCCTTGGCCCATTGATTGATTTTTTTTTTTGGTGTTTAGTTTTTGGAGTTCTTTATATACCCTAGAGATTAGTGTTCTATCTGATGTGCAAGTGGTAATAATTTGCTCCCAAGCTGTGAACTATTTACCTCAGTGATTGATTCTTTTGCAGAGAAGAAGTTTTTAGTGTGAATTCATCCCATTTATTAATTCTTGATTTTAACTTTTGCACTACAGGAGTCTTTTAAGGAAGTTGGGGCCTGAACCCACATGATGGAGATTAGGGCCTACTTTTTCTTCTATTAAACACAAGGTCTCTGGTTTAATTCCTAAGTCCTTGATCGACTTTAAATTGAATTTTGTACATGGTGAGAGATAGGGGTTTAATTTCATTTTGTTGTATATGAATTTCCAGTTTTACCAGCACCATTTGTTCAAGAGGCTATATTTTCTCCAATGTATGTGTTTGGTGCCTTTGTCTAATATAAGATAGCTGTAATGATGTGGGTTTGTCTCTGTGTCATCTATTCTGTACCAGTCTATTTTGTTCTATCAGTCTAATTTGGTACCAATACCATGCTGTTTTTGTTACTATTAGAGCTAATAAATGAATTCAGCAAAGTGGCAGGATATAAAATTAACACGCATAAATCAAAGCATTCCTGTATATCAGCGACAAATCCTCTGAAATGAAAATGAGGACAACCACTCCATTCACAATATCCTCAAAAAAAATAAAATACTTGGGAATCAACCTAACAAAAGAGGTGAAAGACTTATACAATGAAAACTACAGAACCCTAAAGAGAGAAATAGAAGAAGATCTTAGAAGATGGAAAAATATACCCTGTTCATGGATAGGCAGAACCAACATCATCAAAATGGCCATATTACCAAAAGTTCTCTATAGGTTTAATGCAATGCCAATCAAAATCCCAACGGCATTTCTTGTAGAAATAGATAAAGCAATTATGAAATTCATATGGAAAAATAAAAGACCCAGAATAGCAAAAACAACTCTAAGCAGGAAGTGTGAATCAGGCAGTATAGCGATACCAGACCTCAAACTATAATACAGAGCAATAGTAACAAAAACAGCATGGTACTGGTACCAAAACAGGCGGGTGGACCAATGGTACAGAATAGAGGACACAGAAACCAATCCACAAAACTACAACTATCTTATATTTGATAAAGGGACTAAAAGCATGCAATGGAGGAAGGATAGCATCTTCAACAAATGGTGCTGGGAAAACTGGAAATCCATATGCAACAAAATGAAACTGAATCCTTTCTCTCGCCATGCACAAAAGTGAATTCAAAATGGATCAAGGAGCTTGATATCAAATCAGAGACACGGCGTCTGATACAAGAAAAAGTTGGCTACGATCTACATACTGTGGGGTTGGGCTCCAAATTCCTCAATAGGACACCCATAGCACAAGAGTTAATAACTAGAATCAACAAATGAGACTTACTCAAACTAAAAAGTTTTTTCTCAGCAAAAGAAACAATAAGAGAGGTAAATAGGGAGCCTACATCCTGGGAACAAATCTTTACTCCTCACACTTCAGATAGAGCCCTAATATCCAGAGTATGCAAAGAACTCAAAAAATTAAACAATAAGAAAACGAATAACCCAATCAACAAATGGGCCAAGGACCTGAACAGACACTTCTCAGAGGAGGACATACAATCAAGCAACAAGTACATGAAAAAATGCTCACCATCTCTAGCAGTCAGAGAAATGCAAATCAAAACCACCCTAAGATACCATCTCACTCCAGTAAGATTGGGAGCCATTATGAAGTCAAACAACAACAAGTGCTGGCGAGGATGTGGGGAATAGGCTACACTTGTACACTGCTGGTGGGAATTCAAATTGGTGCAGCCAATTTGGAAAGCAGTATGGAGATTTCTTGGAAAGCTGGGAATGGAGCCACCATTTGACCCAGCTATTCCCCTTCTCGGTCTATTCCCTAAAGACCTAAAAAGAGCATGCTACAGGGACACCGCTACATCGATGTTCATAGCAGCACAATTCACAATAGCAAGACTGTGGAACCAACCCAGATGCCCTTCAATAGACGAATGGATAAAAAACAATGTGGCAGTTATACACAATGGAATATTACTCTGCATTAAAAAATGACAAAATCATAGAATTTGCAGTGAAATGGATGGCATTAGAGCAGATTATGCTAAGTGAAGCTAGCCAATCCCTAAAAAACAAATGCCAAATGTTTTCTTTGATATAAGGAGAGTAACTAAGAACAGAGTTGGGAGGAAGAGCATGAGAAGAAGATTAACATTAAACAGGGGTGAGAGGTGGGAGGGAAAAGGAAAGAGAAGGGAAATTGCATGGGAATGGAAGGAGACCCTCAGAGTTATACAAAAGTACATACAAGAGGAAGTGAGGGGAAAGGGGAAAAAAAAAACAAGGGGGAGAAATGAATTCCAGTAGATGGGGTAGAGAGAAAAGATGGGAGGAGAGGGGATGGGGGATAGTAGAGGATAGGAAAGGCAGCAGAATACAACAGACACTAGTATAGCAATATGTAAATCAATGGATGTGTAACTGATGTGATTCTGCAATCTGTATACGGGGTAAAAATGGGAGTTCATAACCCACTTGAATCAAATTGTGAAATATGATTTGTCAAGAACTATGTAATATTTTGAACAACCAACAATAAAAATTTAAAAAAAAATCAAATAGAGTTTTACACTTAAAAAACTAATTTAAGAGTGAATAGATTAAGAGAACGGCACATAAAGTTTAAAATATTTGGTTCATCAAGAGGAACTTCTGAAATTAATCCAACTTCACATAAGAAAATGATTATTTTGAAAATGTTTTAATTCCTTTTAAATTTTTCTTTTAAAATAATTTTTTCTCTAAGCAGAAGGGAAAATAACAATCCATAATTTATCTAAAGTCTCTTTATAAATCACAATACCTGGGTGATGTAGATAGTTTATTTGTATAAGTCAAATGCAAGAAATGCTTCCTAGGTGTAAGAAACTCTGAAATTGTCTGATTTAAATTTTTGCTTATTTATTAAATATATTAACCTCTAAAAAAAAAAGAAGAGTTTGTTTGATGAACGTAGATCCTTCATTGTTTGGGGCATATAAATTTATTACTGTATGTCTGGTGGATGAATTGTTCCCTTAAACAGTATGAAGTATCCTTCTTTATCCTTTATGATTAACTTTGGCTTGAAGTCTACTTTATTTGATATGAGGTTGGAAACCCTTGCTTGTTTCCACAGTCCATGCGAGTGGTATTATTTTTCCCAACCCTTCACCTTTAGTCTGTGGATGTCATTTACTATGTGATGAGCCTCTTGGGGGCAGCATATTGTTTTTTTTTTTTTTTTTTTTAAATCTACTCCGCCAGTCTATGTCTTTTGATTGGTGAGTTTAGACCATAAACATTCAGGGTTATTATTGAGACATGATTTGTATTCCTAGGCATTTGTATTTATTTTTGGTATTTAACTTGACTTGCTTTTCCTTTGATTAAATTTTCCTCCCCTTCCTGATTTTTATTGTTGTTTTAAATTCTTTTAACTTCTATTAATCATGGAAGGTTTTTATTTCATCATCAAATCTAAAGCTCAATTTTGCTATATATAAGATTCTTGATTTGCATCCATTTTCTTTCAGAGATTGATATATGTTGTTCTAGGATCTTCTAGCTTTCAGGGTCTAGGTTGAAAAACCTGCACATATTCTAATTGGTCTCCCTCTGTATGTAATCTGATTCCTTTCTCTCATGGCTTTTGATATTCTCTCCTTATTCTCTATGTTAGGCATTTTTATTATAATGTGACTTGGTGGGAATCTTTTGTGATTCTGTACATTTGGCATTCTGTAAATCTCTTGAATTTTGTTTTCCAATTAATTCTTTATGTTTGGAATATTTTTTGATATTATTTCATTGAGTAGATTGCTCATTCCTTTGGTTTAGAACTCTATCCCTTCCACTATCCCAACATCTCTTAAATTCGGTCTTTTTATGCTATCCCATATTTCTCGAATGTTCTGCTCATGGTTTCTTACCATTTTCACTATGTAGTCTACATTCTTTTCAATATTATGTATTTTCTTCATTGTCTGAGGTCCTGTCTTCCAAGTGGTCTAATCTGTGGGTGATGCTTTCAATTGAGAATTTAATTTGCATTACTGTTTCTTTCATATGAAATATTTCTGTTTATTTTATTTTTAAACATCTATCTCCCTATTGAAGTATTCTTTTGCTTTCTGTATGTTTATGTAGCTCTTTGTCAAAATGATCTTTTGCTGCCTGTATTTGCTCTCTTATATCATCCTTAAATTCACAGAACATTTTAATCATGAACTGAACTCCTTCTCTGTCATTTCTTCTGCTATGCTGGCCATGGATTCTAATAATATGGTATTTTGATTTGTTTTAGGCACTTTCTTCCCTGTCTTTTCTTATTGCTTGTGTGTCTTCCCTTCTAGCACTGTGGATCCTAGGTATTACCATTTTTACCCTATAGGCTTATAGTGTGCCTGTAGGGATCCAATACCTCGCCTTTGATTTGAAGGACAATGTTATCAGATCCCAATATACACAACGTACACCCTAAAAATAAAAGTTTTCTAATAAGACACTTACAGTTTGGTCTCAATGCACAGAAATGGTGAATTCCATTATTATCTACAATACACATAGTAGGTTTGTAAAAGGGTTTACAGTTTCTGATGGTGGACAAAGAACTGGGAGTGAGGGATAGAATGACATGTTGAGGAGGTAGGAGGTGAGGACAGAAAGTTTGTTATCTTAAGAAGTATGAAAGACAAATATAAAGAGGAAGATTAGTAGCAAGAGAATGGAGAGGAAATAATTTTGGGTAGACAAGTGGAAAGACAGTAGAGTACATAAAACAAAAACACATATATCAAGATAAATTTTTAAAAAATGTTAAAACAGTTGAAACTGGTGGGGAAAAAAAGAATGTACAACACAACTATAATATGCTATTCAGACATACCAATCCTCAAAAATCAGTCAAAGTACTTGGTTTCACATAATTGGGGAGGTGAGAGTGGGAGAATAAAAAGAGATAGGGAAAAAAAAGTCTAGAAGGAAGACATAGGGCTTGTTTTGGTTGAAGATCAGTGTCTTTCCTGCTTCCCTTCTTACCAATAGGAGGGGTCCTTGGTTGTGTTAACTCTGCCCTCAGGATGGTGAAGGTAACCAAGGTGTCACTGTGCCGGCTTAGTGGCTCATGGGGAGAGAGGGGAGTTAGAAACTGTGTAAACTGGAAGATGTTAATGAAGGTAACCCAGAAGGCTCCTGCTTTCAGCAGGAGTGTTGGGTTGGGTGAGGGGAGCCGATTGATAGGATTGATAGCATTAGAGGATGCCTTCAGAGAGGAGCTCTGTGTAGCTTGTGGTGTCAGCTGACATAAGAGCCCGTGTGAGGTTCCTGGGTGCAGGCAGGCTACTGCACATAGAGAACTGTGTCTGCTTCTGCAGAGTCTCTAAATGGCATGACCAGGGGAGCCCCACATTGATAGATGGAGGTCCACAGAAAGTGGCAGCCAGAATTTCTACGTGTGGAAAGCTGTCGGGTGTCCTGCGTGGAGGCCAAGTTGGTGATTTCTGCTCGGATTGGTGGCCGAAAATTTTACGTGGGTGTTGATGGTCGAGCTCAGGTACTCAGTAGTCCTGTCTGAGCAAGTAGTTGGGAGATCTACTCTGATACTGAGGCCTGGAGCCCCTAGGTGGGAGCAGGAATATCGCTCACAGAGAAGCAGCATTCTCACTACTTGAGTTGCTCAAGGTCATGGAGCAATACAGAATGCTGCCTCCCCCTAGCCCGTCATCTTGAATCCTAATAGTAGGTTAAAAAAAAAAAGGAATTTTTTTCTAATTTTTTTTGGACAATAAAATATATTTTGAGATATTATACATATAAGGATTATACTTCCCATTCTTCTGGTTATACATTGTTTGGGATTACATTGGTAATGTATTCATATTTGCATTAAGAAAAGAAATGTCCAATTCATTTTACTATCTTTCCTATTCCCATTCCTCCTCCCTTCCCTTTATTTCCCTTTGTCTAATAAAGTACTTCAAATCTTCCCTACCTATCCATCCTTTATTGTTATTTAGCCTCCACATATCAGAGAAAACATTCAGCCTTTCTTATTAGGGGATTGGCTTATTTCACTTAGAATGATAGTCTCCGGTTCCATACATTTACCAGCAAATGTCATGATTTCATTTCTCTTTATGGCTGAGTAATATTCCATCATGTATATATACCATGTTTGCTTCTTCCATTTATTTGTTGAAGGTCATCTAGGTTGGTTCCTTAGTTTAGCTAATGTGAATTGAGCTGCTATAAACATTGATGTGGCTGTGTGTCTCTGTAGTATGCTGATTTTAACTACTTTGGGTATAAACTGAGTAGTGGAATAACTGAGTCAAATAGTAGTCCCATTTCAAGTTTTCTGAGGAATCTCCATATTGCTTTCCAGAGTGGTTGCAACAATTTGCAGTCCCACCAGCAATTCTAACATTTGTATGTTGAATATTGGATTTCCTTTAATTCCAAGACTGGAAAACTGTTTGAAGTACTCGACAATTGTAATATGGAGAACAAAAGAATAAAGTGATTTTAACAAGCAGTCTTTGATATATGAAATATTATATATATATATATATATATATATATATATATATACATATATATATATAAAATATATGTGATATATGAAAAAATATATATATATATAAAACAATATAATATTTTCTTTCTTTTTCTTTTCCTCCCCTCCCCCCCATACTGGGAATTGAACTCAGGGGCACTCAACAACTGAGCCACATCCCAGTCCTATTTTGTATTTTATTTAGGGACAGGGTCTCACTGAGTTGCTTAGCATCTTGCCATTGCTGAGGGTACCTTTGAACTAGTGACCCTCCTGCCTCAGCCTCCGGAGCTCCTAGGATTACATGCGTGCAACACAGCATACAGATGCAATGTATTCTTAAATGTCCATTTTTCTAAAACCTTTTATGTTCAGTCTTTCTGATTATTTTAAAAATACAGTCATGCCATAAACTACTTGTTTAATATCCAGGTGATTAATATTGTGAGGTATTTTTGAGACTTTATGTCACCTTTCAGCAGAATTATTGCTTTATAAGGACTATCATTTCTAGCATCACTAATATGCATTCTACAATTTTACTCCTTCGTCCTTGTTAATCTTACCTGCCAGTATGAATAGATCCTGGGTATCCATTCTGTAAAATATCAAAATTTTCTTTGGATGCAACTTGAAAATTCAGAAACATACTAGTACTTGTTTGAAAATTCAGGGAGCCCTCACTGCTAATGAGGACACTTATTTCTCTGTTTACTCTGAAATGTAATCAGACAATTCTATAGGTCTATAGTTCCATGGAAATCACAGCTACAGACCAGTTTATACCTAATAGAAAATGATCCTGTATTATTAAACACTTTTAAAACACTTGCTAAGTATTTAGTTTTTCATATAGACTCTGGGAATGCCATGGGAGGAGAGTGTTATTTGTCTAAAATCAGTTCTTTATTATAAAGTCTTAGATGTTTCTAAACTTTCCTTAGGGTGGATTTAAGGCAGATACAAGAGAAAATAGCTTAACTATCAAGATATCAAGATACCGTACAAACATAGAGAAAGCCACAAATGGCATATGTATCTTTGCAAATAACTATATATTTTTTTCTTATATCTGAAAATCACATCCAAAAGTAAAACAGCATTATATTTGGGAAAGGCCATATTTGGACTCCTTATAAGCACTATACAGAAGGAAGTGAAAAAAAATGTGAAAATGATTCTTAAAAGCATCATCATCCACATGGCTATTTAAGTTAATGCACACATCCTCTACTCTGGTAGTCTTCATATTAGTTCAGTTTTAAAACTGCTCCTCAGAATTTGGTTATAATTGTGCATATAGGTTCCATAGGCAATGCAGAGAGGGTAGTGGACAACAAGATTCTGATGATGAAAAAGTGCTGAATCTACAAGAAGTCTGTAAAAGAAACAGAGTGTGATTTTACATACTCTTTATGTACCTTTCAGCAGGGTACCATTTTTACATTTTTACTCATTTTAAAGGGATATGTATGCAAGAAGTGTACACTAATAGAAGACCTTGTTCTTTATATATTTAAAAATACATATTTAAATTAGAAAAGTATTTTTTATGTTTATTACAGATATGATAAAGTTTTTTTAGATATCTCAAGTTGGCTTGTGCATTATTACATCAAAACCAATAAATAATCCTCCCGTATATATTTTATAATTTCGACAAAAATATTTGCAATTGGGTTAAATTTAGGAAATTGGTGACATGTTGGAGATAGAAACTTGTAAACAACCAACATTCAGTGAGTTACATGAAACTGACCCAATATGAGTCATATAATTTTTCTATCTGAAAAATATGGCAAAGTCATTCATATATTGCATTATTCTTTCTATTAATCCCTAGATGCAAAAGAATGTGATTGACTTTTCTAGTTTTAATTATTTGCACCTCTCAGTTGTATATATCTTATTATATTTTCCATTTTTAACAGTTTATCACCATTATTTTTTTTAAATTTTTCTTTAAAAATTGACAGTGTAATTGATTTCTTTTTTACTTTTTAGTGATAATTATTTTAAAATAATTTTTGCCTCAAGTATTTATTCTAAGTGGCATTCATTCTTGTTAAAATATAGTTTTATCATATCACATATGTTTTAAATCTCATATGGAAGTTTCTTTTTTAAATATATTTTTAATTTTTTATCTGTTTCAATTAGTTATAAATGAAAATATAATACATATATGCACCTTCATATATCTTACACAGATGGGATATAATTTCATTTTTCTGAATGTACATGTTGTAAAATCACATTAGTTATGCAGTCATATATATACATAAAGTAATAATGTCTATTTCATTCTACTATCTTTCCCATCCCCATATTTCCTTCTATCCCCTCCCTTCCCTTCCCTCAACTTAAATCTAAGGTAAATATTTTCTTTTATTTGTTTTTTGGGGATTGGTTTATTTTTATTAGCATGGTATTCTCTAACTGTTCATTTAACAGCAAATGCCTTAATTTAATTCTTCTTTAAAGATAAGTAATATTCCATTGAATATAGATATACCACATTTCTTTATCCATTCATCTGTTGAAAAGACACCTAGGTTTCATAATTTAGTTGTTGTGAATTGAACTGCTATAAATCATGTGGCTGCTTCGCTGTAGTATGCTGATTTAAGTCCTTGGGGTATAAACAGAATAGCCAAAGCAATCTTAAGCAAGAAAAGTGAAGCAAGAGGCATCACAATACCAAACCTTAAACTGTACTACAGAACTATAGTAACAGAGTATGGTATTGGCACCAAAATAGACACGTAGACCAATGGCACAGAATAGAAGACACAGAGACAAACCCACACAAATACTGTTATCTCATACTAGACAAAGGTGACAAAAACATTCACTGGAAAAAAATAACCTATTCAACAAATGGTGTTGGCAAAACTGGAAATTCATATGTAGCAAAATGAAATTAAACCTCTGTCTCTCACCCTGAACAAAAATCAACTCAAAGTGGATCAAAGACCTAAGCACTAGAACAGATATCCTGCTCCTAATAGAAGAAAAAGTAGGCCCAAATCTTCAAAATGTCAGCCTAGGATCAACTTCCTTAACAAGACCCCTAAAGCACAGATTGGAAAAAAATATTTACTACATGCACTCTGATAAATCATTAATCTATAGGATATGTAAAAAACTTAACACCAAAAAACCACAAATAACCCAATCAATAAATGGGATAAGGAACTGAACAGACACACTTCACAGAAGAAATACAATAGATGAACAAATATGTGAAAAATTGTCCAACATCTCTGGAAGTTAGAGAAATGCAAATCAAACCAACATGAAGATTTCATCTCCTATCAGTAAGAATGGCGATCATCTTTTTTTTAAATTTTTTTAAATTTTTTTTTATTACTCTGCATTAAAAAATGACAAAATCATAGAATTTACAGGGAAATGGATGGAATTAGAGCAGATTATGCTAAGTGAAGCTAGCAAATCCCTAAAAAACAAATGCCAAATGTCTTCTTTGATATAAGGAGAGTAACTAAGAACAGAGTAGGGTCGAAGAGCATGAGAAGAAGATTAACATTAAACAGGGATGAGAGGTGGGAGGGAAAGGGAGAGAGAAGGGAAATTGCATGGAAATGGAAGGAGACCCTCAGAGTTATACAAAAGTACATACAAGAGGAAGTGAGGGGAAAGGGAAAAATAATACAAGGGGGACAAATGAATGTCAGTAGAGGGGGCAGAGAGAGAAGAGGGGAGGGGAGGGGAGGGGAGGGGGGATAGTAGAGGATAGGAAAGGTAGCAGAACACAACAGACACTAGTATGGCAATATGTAAATCAATGGATGTGTAACTGATGTGATTCTGCAATCTGTATATGGGGTAAAAATGGGAGCTCATAAACCACTTGAATCAAAGTGTGAAATATGATATATAAAGAACTATGTAATGTTTTGAACAACTAACAATAAAAAATTTAAAAAAAAAAACTTTTCTTAAACCAAAGGGGAAAAAAAAGACTATAAAAAAGAATGGCGATCATCAAGAATACAGGCAATAATAAATATTGGTGAGGATGTGGGGGGAAAGGTACACTCATACACTGCTAGTGGAACAGCAAATTAGTGCAACCACCATGAAAAGCAGTATATACACTTTTTAAATAATTCATTTTCTAAGAATTTATCCTGAAAATTATAGATATACACAAAGTTTTATTTTTTTTCTTAATTTGTTCTTTTTAGTTATACATGACAGTAAAGTATAATTTGACATATTTATACAAACATGGAGTAGATCTTATTCTAATTAGGATTTCAGTCTTGTGGCTTTACATTATGTAGGAATTGATTGTGATGTATTTATATATGTACATAGAAAATTAAGTCATATTCATCTCACTGTTTAATAAAGGTGTTCAGGCTGGGGTTGTGGCTCAGTGGTAGGGCATGCATGAGGCACTGGGTTATATCCTTAGCACCACATAAAACTAAAATAAAGATATTGTGTTCACCTCAAACTAAAAATTAATTAAAAAAATTTTTAAAAAAGATATTCAGACATTTTAAATTTTACCTATTCATAAGTTTTACCAAATCAGTGTATGGCACAAAAGATTCATTGACTGAACTATGGCTTACTTATTTTTAAATTGAATTTAGTAAAGCTAATTAACACAAAGTTTAATATATATATATATATATATATATATATATATATATATATATAATTATCCTCCAACACTTCATTCCAACATTTTATGATTTCATTTATTGATTGAAATTGTGGTATATTTTAATCTTGACTATTCTTATTACTGTTTAGTTACATGAAGGTAGTGTAAATTGTAGCAATAAATTTCCAAATTTTGAGCAACTTTAAAAATTAAAGATGCATGTCCTATTCATGTGAATTCCAGTACTATACATCAGTAATTTCCCAATCAATTCTTTTTTTTCAATTTATTTTTAACTTATTCTCAAAAGCATAAAAATTTTCATTAATGGAGCAACATGTAATATTTCATTACATGCACATGTAGTATAACTGTTAAAATAGGTGAAACATAAGTACCTACTCAAATATTTATTGTTTCTTTATCACAAGTACTTTCAAAGTCCTTTCTTCTAGTTTTTGAAATTTATAGCATCTTATTTTAACCTATAGTTATCCAAATATCCAATAACACACCCACACTCTTTGCTTTTAACAGAAACTTAGTACACATTGATCAATCTTTATTTTTGTATTCAAATTTGCTATACATTTAGCATGAGCTTACAATATGTGGAATATTCATTCCAAAAAACAAGTGGCTTAGTTTCACATTGCTTTAAGCATTGAAGTGTTTATTACTGAAATAGTCACTTATATTGAAGGCTTAATAAATGTTTAAAACAGTTATCACAAAATTTTTGCTTGGTGGAATGTTTTTCAGAATAAAATCACCTTTGACAAAAACAGCAGTAGAACAAAGAGAAGGAGCATTGTTATCAGTTGGGCTTTTAAAAAATATAATAAAATTAATTTAAATATTAATTTCTAAAATCAATATTATGTTAGTTAATATGCATTGAAATCCATAAAAACTGAAGGCATTATTTTTATAATTGTAATTTAATATTCTTATGGAAACCAAACATTAAAATGGAATTTGGCTGGGAATGGTGGTGCATCCCTGTTATCCCAGAAACTCAGGCAGCAGTGGGAGAAGAATGGCAAGGTCAAAGTCAGTCTCAGTATCTTTTTGATATCCTGTCTCAGAATAAAAAATTAAATTAAATTAAAAGGGCCTGGGATGTAGCTCCATGATAGAAAGCACCGGGTTCAATACCCAATACTAAACAAAACAAAACAAAACAAAAAACTGGCAATAAGTTTGGAGGGTATAGACTTTAAAACTTCTTTATCCTCCATTAAATGTCAAGTATAAACTCAAGTTTATTTTAATGTCAGGTAAATTTTATGTTCATGCAACTTCATGACCTTGTTATAATAAGATCTAATTAGATTAGAGGATTATGAGATGTTAGTCAAACTTAATTTTACCTATGACAAAGGTCAAGAAGTAGTTCCCAATAAGTAAGAGTATACAGTACAGATGAGAAAAATTTTCATTTCTCAACATACACATTTAATATTTAAGTTTGATCTACAGCTAAATGTTGTATATGAAACTCTGGATTCCTCACAGTTTGTGGAAACATAATGGAGAAACTAAAGAAGAAGAAGAAAAAAATACTGAAAAAATATTAAACTTTGCCAATTTCTTATGGTAAAATATCCTATGTCCTCCTAATCTTTAGTAAGTATACTGTTATTGTCTTTTATTTTTGCAAAATGGAAAATTGATGGAAAAGAATACAGAATTACAAAATAATTGCTGTGCATTTACAATATTTATAGAAAAATGAAGAATAATTTTAACTTCTACAATTTAGAATAAGACATTTCCAAGAAAGTAAAAACCACACAATATTTTAAAGCACAATTTGTGTATTGCTACATGAATATGAGAATGTAAAAATGGCTATGGTTCAGTGAATGTTTTAATAAAGTTTTAATACATTCCAGTATCTCTCAATGTATTTAGATAGAATCAAATATCTACAATTAAATTAGAAAATATAATAATATATAATTAAGTACAATATATTTTTATTTTTGAATTATCTACATATTTAAAATATATGGCCTTTATATAGACAGAAATAAATGGGAAGTCACAACTGAAAATATATTTAGATTATTTACATGTATCTAAAATATTGTGTTAGAATAGAAGTATGTGTATACATATACTGATATATACACTATAGATATATAAGCACATACACATATATACATACATGTTTTCTGGATATTCATGTGCATTTATCAATAAATAATTATGTATATGCATATCTCATTTTAGACCTTGTATGGGTGTGTATAGTTTTATGCATATTAATATGTGTGAAATATTTTCTATCTGCTCTTAAGGAATACAGACACAACATATATTTGAAATATATTAACATGACATGTTAGGCTGTCATGATACTTTGTTCATTGTTATTGAATGATGACTGAACATATTGAAATAGAAAAAAATATTACATCTCCTATTGGAAAAAAGTCCATGTTTGAAAGTTTTTGGCAAATTTAAGGTATGAATTCAAAGTAGTAAATTGTAAAGAAAAATGTAAATGAGCCAATAACATTTACTAAAAACATTTTTCTAAAAACATACACATGCATATTCAAATGTACTAATTTCTTATTAGAAATAAGAAAACAAAGTTTTAGGAAGTAGAAGTATATCTAAAATCTCCGTAATTTGTCATTGTTGTTAGGGTTCTGGTACAGGTGAGAAGCCACCTATTATCGCCATCTCTGAGCTGGCAACATATGTTGAGTTCACAAAATCTGAGCATATCAATAACTGAGAAAATGGTAAAGAAAGCATGGGAGCATACAAACATTCCTTTTCAAAATCCAGGACTGCTCTTGACCTTAGGGATCAGTTGGAAAGACACAGAGCCGCCTGAATTCTTTATTCTTATATGGGGGGACACACAAAGGGAAATTCCATGGAATGTTCTTTCCAAATAAAGCAAAGGATCAGATTTCAGGGGGTTGAGTCTAGCTTCCTGATGTCTTGTGCTCAGTAGATTGATTGACATCTTGGCAAGTCACACCCATCTCGGGTGCTGTGTGGGGTCCAAAGGCAGAGCAAGTGAAAAGAACACAAATGTGCACAATGCAGAGAGAGCAGCAATGTGAGTCTGGTCTGCTTATATGCTCAAGAATGCTCAGAACTCTCACACAGCCCATGGCTGGCCAGTGACACCCTGTGTTTACAAGTCTCTCATGGCCACATATTACCACCTCAGAGCATGGCATGGTTTGTGTAGATGCTTCCTCTCTGCTATTGGCCATATGACAGACTCTACTTGTACAAAAAATCCTGCTGCCTTCTGGGTTGATGTTGCCCCAGATGACTGTATTCCAAAGGAGAGCTTAGATTACAGATAGCATATTCTACTCAATAAATTCAAGTATTAATTTTAAAGCATGGGCCATCAACAAGAAATACTTAGAGTTCTTCTCAAGAGGAGACTTTAATTAAAAGCTATGAGCAAGATACAGAGTTCCCTAGCTGAGGCAAGACAATCATGAAGCTAACCTTCTTCTGGTAAGGGCAAGAGAGTGGCAGAATTCAAGGTGTTCCTGTGGTGAATAGTAATGTAAGAAGAGAGTACAATTGAGTTTCAGAAAAGGTTAATTATCTGCCTGAAAAGTGTTGTATGTTCTCATTCAGGGATAATTCTATAGTTCTGAGGAAGCCTGGGGTGAAAGAGGGAGCCAGGAAGTAGTTCTTGAAGCAGAAACATCAAGTTTTGATTTGGCAGCTATGGTCCTAATACAAGGTTTAAGCTGTGTGTGTGTGTGTGTGTGTATGTATACATACATATGAATAAGTTGTGTCTATATTCCTTAAGAGCAGATAGAAAATATTTCATACACATTAATATGCATAAAACTATATACACCCATACAAGGTTTAAAATGATATATGTATATAAATATATGTAAGGCTATCCTAAGTAATGGGTATTTGATTATTTCCATACAGTTAAATTTAAACCCACAAGAGCTTGTGCACATGGCTTATACAAAGATGGATGAAACAACTGTTTGTAGGAAAATCTAGGAAAGCAGGCTGCTGAAGAGCAGATCCATTAAGGTTTGAGCATCCAGAGTAGCCATCTGTTAGGAAAGACATTCAACTCATAAAGTAGTGATGTAATCTCAGGAAACTTTAGTACCCATTGACCGCAATGTGTAGTAAAAATGAAATCTTCTCACTGTTACTTTATGAAAAGCTTGGACAACTATTAGTCTATTGGGAAACAGTATTTTTCCCCCTTCAGAGAGGTCATCCCCTAAAAAAGTAACTGTGTGTTGCCTCAATTGTACTTTTAATGAAATTAAATGAACTTTTAATGCAAGGTTCATAACAAGTAAATTTAATCCCTTTTTAAAACGATGGGACTCTTTACAGAATTTTTTGTTTTCCAAATGAAGTAGCAGATAATCTATATATTATGTAAGAATTGAATCAACGGGAAAAATTAGATCTTTTAAGTCTTAGACCCGGGAGAAGGAGGAGGAGTTTTCAGTGAGCCACTGTGGACAGACTGCTCAGGTGTGTTGCCCCCCTCAGGTGAAGGCAGGGAGACAGGATTCATCTGAACCAATGGTACATCGAACAAGGCACAGCAAAGATCCACTAAAGTGAAGTAAGATTTATTGGGAAAAAATTTGCTAGCAAGATGGTATTTGGTTTAGGTATTACTAGAAAATGAGCAACTTTATTGAAGTCTTGAAGTCTTTGTATTTCTTACATGATACTCTTGGAAATTTGGTTTGTCTACTGGCAGAGCCAGAGTAGGCTGATAGAGGGTTTAAAAAGACAATAGAACTTTTGGCCAAAAGAATGTCAGAGATAGTGTTGAGATCCTAACTAGGGGGTACATCAAATATAACAAGAAAACAGAGATATCTACAGAAGATCTAACTTCATCATCAACAGAAGAGTACTCTTCAAAAAACAAAACAAAACAAAAAGTCCCTGTGGTGTGCCTTATTATATTTTAAGTTGTATATAAATCACATGACAGCATTTAGAGCAACGGTTTCACAGATCAGGAAGGAATGTTTTCCAGCAAAAGGCACAAAAGCTATGGCTAAGGACTACAAGGAAAATCGTTGGGTTATTTGAAATACCTACCACCAACATATATATAGAATGCTTACTCTAAGATTGAACACAAATTGTAGGGTTTGGTGTAGCAAGAGCAATACCCATATGCACCAGAAATTCATGAGGATGGCTGCTTTGTTTTAGATACTGAATATTCCCCCAAAAGTCCATGTCTTATAGTCCTATTCCCCTGGATGGCACTGTGGGAGGTGGGGGAACCTTTAAGAGGTAGAGCTTAGTGGGAGGTCTGTAGGTCTTTAGGGCTGTATCCTTGAAGGAAATAGTGAGATCCTGGCCTCTTCTTCTTGTTTGCTTTCCAAACATAAGGTGAGCTATTTTGCTGTCACATGCTAACACCATGATGTTCTACCTCATCAGTGATGACATCAAAAACTAGAACCTTCCAAACAGTGAGTCAAAATAAAGCTGTTATATCAGTTGATTGCCATGGTTATTTGTTGTAGATATGCAAAGCTAACAAAACAACCACTTATGTTGATGGTAAATTCACTTTTGAGTGTTTAAGATTATAATAGAATATTAGGAACATTTTCCTTCATCAAAGCACCTTTATTGATTTGAATGAAGAAATTTTTCCTTTTAAATCTTGTTTTCTCTTTTGTTAGGTGGACTATCATTTTTTCCAATATCCCTTCTGGTTCGAGTATCTAAGAGTCCTTATCAGGTGTTGTTCAATTGGGCAGTGGGCCATTTGGATGTTTTAGGTACAGGGCTAAGAATTCATGTTTTGTTTTAAATTTACCTCAGAGTGTTATGATAAGTGTTGTATTGTAGCTTAGATGAAGGCACAATCTCTCTCTCTCTCTCTCTCTCTCTCTCTCTCTCTCTCTCTCTCTCTCTTCCTTTGTAAGCAGATCCCCTACTCCAGGTCTCACTGTATTGACGTAATGAAGTAAAGGGGCTACTAATTATATTATCACATTATTTAACTCACAAATTTGTCAGAATCATTTTCTGATCTATTCTGAAAATCTCCTATATTTTTATGTTTGTTTGCATGACCAAATAATGGTATGTTAACATTTTATTGGAAATGTTTGAAGTCTGACTTAAAAAAAAAATGTTATATTTTTTCTGGACTTTCCGTGACTTACAGGTTAATCATGGAAAGAAAGATTCTGCAGATTCCTTCAGATAAGTCCAGTATACTTTTTGCTATAAAAAATATCAAATTTATCATCTGAAGTTCTAACTAATATGTATACAAGTGGATATAGGTTGGAAGAGCCTAGGTGACATGAAACCAGAATAATCTCTGAATTCTTCTATGAACATTTACTTGTCTTGTTCAGGTTTAAGAAAATTACTATTTATAACTCTTCATTCCACTCAAGTTCAACATTTAAAATATATAATTGTCTGTGTACCTGGATTATGAAAGGGATGCATAGTGACAACTGTCACCATAAGATTTTAGGAAAACTAGTGGTAAAATGTATGAGTTTTGGGCAAAAATGGAGGAGTTGAGTGGGATGCAAAAATAAGGAGATCAGAAGGATAAGGTGAGTGGAAATTCAGGTATAAGGTAGACACTTGGACTTAAGAAGGAAGAATTTACTAGGGAAATGAATATAGTCCATTGTTGCATAAGTTTGTCAAAT